>NW_019249681.1:0-1332 GCF_002742605.1 Olea europaea var. sylvestris
TAATGATTGATGAATAAAAAACTTTCCATTGAACTGATTCTTTCAATTGGTATTTTTGTGTATCCTCCTATTTTACAAAAATCGAAATTTAGGTAAATGCTTAGAGAATCCCGCTCCTGTGTTGTAGGACTTGTAGCTCGGGAAGCACCCATGTTTTTCTTTTGCTATACAGACAGTAAACGAAAAAAATTGCTCCCGCACCCCAAAGTGCCATCTCAGGTGCGGTGGTGGCGGTTAATTTATCAAAAATGGGAGGATGAACCTCAATTTGGATCATTCATATTAGACAGAGACACAATGAGCAGTAAAAATGTCTGCATACGGAAAATGTACATTCAAAGATACGGACAATTAAGGAAAATGTATTATCGTATCATACATCTGTTACTGTCAACAGAACCCATTTAAATTGTGGCCTCTCTGCATTTCAGTCGTCCCATTAATTTGAGGCCTAAAACTCACCGTGCATGTTCTCAACTGTAAATTTAATGTCTTCACATGGCCTAAGCATCACGTGAATGGGACACTTCTGGAAGAACAATAGGACTACTTTTGATCTCCTCCGCGCTGGAGGCAGCATCGGCGGCTCGAGTTTTTGAATGAACGCTATTCCAGATCTCTACAAACGCTTTAACGATGATTTGGTGGTGATGAGGTGAATTTAGTTCCAAAAAACAGTTGAGAAGCTCCTGTAAATCATTTTTTGAATAGATTTCTCTCTCGAAGATCATTTGAAGCATGGATTTGCGAAAATCTTGATAAGGGTCGTCAGAATCCTTCACAATGGCTAGACTGTCACAGATTTTTGGGCATGGACTGACCATTTTGGAGCACATTGGATCATTTTCTGGGGTTTCATTGTTCAGAGAAAATGTGGAGGAAGTGCAATCCTCTTCATTTTCATCCAGAGACTTAAGATTTTCTGATGGGGTTTCGGGCTTTGCTTTTGGCTCGAAAATGTCTTCTTTCTTTGTCCTCCCACATCCACACACTCCATTGGCTCCGAATATATTCTTAAAACACCATTTCTTGCCAGAAGACATGTGTGTCTGTGGGGGCCTATAATGGATTCAGGTGTCCGTGTATATATATGAATGAAGATTGGTAAGATTTAGATGTGCCGTGGAAAATAAGTACATTAAGGTAGTTGACTCTTTAAGGGATGGTTGCAGATAAGTTCTGGCGTACAAGTATAGTGAGATGATGAGTTTCTTGGTAAGGTTAATATTTGAATAGACTCATTATCTAATTAATCACCTTATCCATATATGGATTTGAAACTGAACGAATTAAACAACAATAAAATGAATGTTTCTGCAAATGTTTTATGGC
>NW_019249682.1:0-1332 GCF_002742605.1 Olea europaea var. sylvestris
AAAAAAAAACATTTAAAGTAAAAGGATAATTAAACAAATGAAAATGTCAATCTTGCCCCCAAACCCACCCATCTCCACACCGTCCCCGCCATCCAACTAAACCAAATTTCCATCACCAATCAGCCATTTGTCATTATTGGTATTCAAACTCACAATCACCTAGAATAAACTATAATTTAAGGAGAGCTTTATAAAAGACGTTAACTATCTCAAAGAGAATAGATTAAGAAAATCGTCAAATAATCTTGGCTCATTATCATCGTCATCTAGTAACATCATTTTTGGAATCACGAACATATCTCCTAAATGATGTGATCATCACTTAGACGATCACTCCCAAAGCGACAAGTGGTATTTTTTACATCATCACCTCGTCCCCCACCATCCAGAAATAAGCAATAATTACTTAGATAACACATAATCATAACCTAGACCACAACTACGACCTAAACAGTATGATGACATGCATGGCCAATCAGAAACCTCAAATGTGGATGGTGACAAGCACTTTCAGGTTGACCGTATTGTTTGTTGTAAATGCCTATAAATGGGACAAATGTCTCCTTCTAGAAGTCGAGTTTAGTGAGTTCTCTCTTATCTACTTCCAAGTTCAATCAATCAAAATTAGTATTTTTATTTTGGTAAAATCCAACAATTAATCCACAAATATCATATTTAGTTATCAAAATTTGTCATCTCAGTTTGAGTCGTCAATTGTCACCTCTTTACACCTCTCCAAGAAGCCATTACCTTCCGCCATGAACGCCACTGCAACTCACGATTGGAAGACTTCAAATCTACCATCAATGACCTCTCTCAAGTTTACCATTACTGTATAATCCATTTATCCTCCACCACACTTTTCAGCCCTCGTTTGTGGCAATAAAAATATGGATAAGAAATACTCTCAAAATACCCATTTTATTCTTGATTCAAACTTTAAAATAAAAGTTTCTAGACAGTTTAAGTTATAATCTTAAAGTTTTACTTCAACATGTTAACTGCTTTTGATATATTAATCTGTAAATTGTTGAAATATTTTACAGTTTAAGTTATAATCTTAAAGTTTTACTTTAAAATAAATTGTTGAAATATTTTACTCTCAAAGATCGGAAACTAAGGAGATGGTGAAAATTAAAATCACATTTTTAGTAATTTTTTATAGAAGTTGATGAAATGTATGATTGAAAAGTTATAGAACCCATAAAATATGGTTGAAATGAATTATTGACTTTAACTTAAATTAATTTATATTTTAATTGATTTCAAATAGGGGCGAGTGTGATGTTTTATGGAATGATAGCAATTGATTTTTTTCCCTTTTTTTTTTTT
>NW_019249683.1:0-1332 GCF_002742605.1 Olea europaea var. sylvestris
TTCCGATCAACCCGTCAAATTTTAGCCCATTCCTACACAGTCGGGAAAAATGACGAAATTGCCCCCGACGCGGTTTTTTGTTTCCGATCAACAGTCAAATTTTAGCCAATTCCGACACAGTCGTGGAAAATGACGAAATTACACCCGGCGCTATTTTTGTTCCCGATCAAGCTGTCAAATTTGAGCCCATTCATACACAGTCGAGAAAAATGACGAAATTGCCCTGGGCAGGATTTTTGTTTCCGATCAACCTGTCAAATTTTAGCCAATTTCGACCCAGTCGCGAAAAATGACGAAATTGTCCCGGCTCGATTTTTGTTTCCGATCAACCTGTCGAATTTTAGCCAATTCCGGCAGTTGAGAAAAATGAAGAAATTGCCCCGGCGCGATTTTTGTTTCCGATCAACTTGTCAAATTTGAGCCCATTCCGACACAGTCGAGAAAAATGGCGAAATTGCCCCCGGCGCGACTCTTATTTCAGATCAAGCTGCCAAATTTTAGCCAATTCCGACACAGTCGAGAAAAATGACGAAATTGCCCCGGCGCGATTTTTGTTTCCGATCAACAAGTCAAATTTCAGCCAATTCCGACACTATCGCGAAAAATAACGAAATTACACCCGGCGCGGTTTTTGTTTCCGATCCACCAGTCAAATTTTAGCCCATTCCGACAGTCGCGAAAAATGACGAAATAGCCCCCGGCTCGATTTCTGTTTCCGATCAACCTGTCAAATTTCGGCCCATTTCAACACAGTCGCGAAAATTGACGAAATTGCCCCTGACGCGATTTTTGTTTCCGATCAACCTGTCAAATTTTAGCCTATACTGACACAGTTTTGAAAAATGAAGAAATTACCCCCGACGCGATTTTTATTCCCGATCAACCTGTCAATTTTTGGCCCATTCCGACACAGTCGCAAAAAATGACGAAATTGCCCCTGGCGTGATTTTTAATTTCCGAACAACCAGTCAAATTTTAGCGCATTCCGACACAGTCGCGAAAAATGACGAAATTGCCCCCGGCGCGATTTCTGTTTCCGATCAACCCTTCAAATTTTAGCCAATTCCGACACAGTTTTGAAAAATGACGAAATTACCCCGGCGCGGTTTTTGTTCCCGATCAACCTATCAATTTTTAGCCAATTTCGACACAGTCGCGAAACATGACGAAATTGCCCCCGACGCGGTTTCTTGTTTCCTATCAACCTTTAAAATTTTAGCCCATTCCGACATAGTCTCGAAAAATGACGAAATAGCCCTCGGCGCGATTTCTGTTTCCGATCAACCTGTCAAATTTTTGCCAATTCCGAAACAGTTGTGAAAAATCGAAATT
>NW_019249684.1:0-1332 GCF_002742605.1 Olea europaea var. sylvestris
ACGGAGTAGGAATGGGCTCAAATTTGACATGTTGACCGGGAACAAAAATCTCGTCGGGGGAATTTCGTCATTTTACGCGACGGACTCGGAATGGGCTCAAATTTGACAGGTTGATTGGGAACAAAAATCGCGCCAGGGGCAATTTCGTCATTTTGCGCGACGGTGTCGGAATGGGCTCAAATTTGACAGGTTGATCGGAAACAAAAATTTATCCGTGCGCAATTTCGTCATTTTTCACGACGGGGTCGGATTGGGCCCAAATTTGACAGATTGATCGGAAACACAACTCACGCCAGGGGTAATTTCTTTATTTTCACGAATGTCGGAATGGGCTCAAATTTGACAGGTTGATCGGAAACAAAAATCACGCAGGGGGCGATTTCGTCATTTTTCGCGACGGAGTTGGAATGGGCTCAAATATGACAGGTTGATCGGGAACAAAAATCGCGCCATGGCAATTTCGTCATTTTTCGCGACGGTGTCGGACTGGGCTCAAATTTGACAGGTTGATCGGAAACAAAAATTTATCCGGGCGCAATTTCGACATTTTTCGCGACGGGGTCAGATTGGGCTCAAATTTGGCAGATTGATCGTAAACAAAAATCGCATTGGTAGCAATGTCGTCATTTTTCACGACGGAGTAGGAATGGGCTCAAATTTGACAGGTTGATCGGAAACAAAAATCACGCCAGGGGCAATTTCATCATTTTCACGAAGGTGTTGGAATGGGCTCAAATTTGACCGGTTGATCGGAAACAAAAATCGCGCGGGGGGCTATTTCGTCATTTTTCGCAACGGAGTCGGAATGGGCTAAAATTTGACAGGTTGACCGGGAACAAAAATCTCTTCGGGGGGAATTTCGTCATTTTTCGCGACGGAGTCGGAATGGGCTCAAATTTTGCAGGTTGATCGGGAACAAAAATCGCGCTAGAGGCAATTTCGTCATTTTTCACGACGGAGTCGGAATGGGCTCAAATTTGTTAGGTTGATCAGAAACAAAAACCACGCAAGGGGCAATTTATTTATTTTCACGAAGATGTCAGAATGGGCTCAAATTTGACAGGTTGATCGGAAACAAAAATCGCACAGGGGACAATTTCGTTATTTTTCGCGACGGAGTCGGAATGGGCTCAAATTAGACTGGTTGACCGGGAGAAAAAATCTCGCCGGGAGGAATTTCTTCATTTTTCGCGACGGAGTTGGAATGGGCTCAAATTTGACAGGTTGATCGGGAAGAAAAATCGCGCCATGGCAATTTCGTCATTTTTCGCGACGGTGTCGGAATGGGCTCAAATTTGACAGGTTGATCGGAAACAAAAATTTATCCGGGCG
>NW_019249685.1:0-1331 GCF_002742605.1 Olea europaea var. sylvestris
AAACGAAGGAATTTGGTTAAAACCCCGTGATCCCGGGTCCGTGCCCCGAGTCCAATTTCGCGGGCCGTTTCCAATGAACCTGCTAAATTTTGGCCCATTCCGACACCGTCGTGACAAATGATAAAATTGCTCCTGGTGCGGTTTTGCATTGTTAATTTTCTGTCTAGCAATTCTTCAACCTGAAATAATTAATACAAAAATTAATTATTTGGAGGCCCAAACGAAGGAATTTGGCTAAAATCTCGTGATCCCGAGTCTGTGCCCCGAGTCCCATTTCGCAGGCCGTTTCCAATCATCCTGCCGCATTTCGGCCCATACAGACAACGCACCGAAAAATGAAAAAACTGCCCCTGGTGCGGTTTTTCTGTGTTAATTTTTTGTCCAGCACTTCTTCAACCTGACATAATTAATACGGAAATTAATTATTCGGAGGTCCAAACGAAGGAATTTGGCCAAAGTCCCATGATCCCGGGTTTGTGCCCCGAGTCCAATTTCTCTGGCCGTCTCCAATTAACCTCCCTAATTTTGGCCCATTCCGACACCGACGTGAAAAATGACAAAATTGCCCCCGGTGCGGTTTTTCTTTGTTAGTTTTCTGTCTGGTACTTCCTCAACATGACATAATTAATACGAAAATTAATTATTTGGAGGCCCAAACGAAGGAATTTGGCCAAAATCCCGTGATTCCGGGTCTGTGCCCCGAGTCCAATTTCGCGGGTCGTTTCCAATCAACCTGCCAAATTACGGGCTATTCCGACACCGTCGCGATAAATGGCAAAATTGCCCTTGGTGCGGTTTTGCTTTGTTAATTTTCTATCCAGTACTTCTTCAACCTCACATAATTAAGATGGAAATTATATATTCGGAGGCCCAAATGAAGGAATTTGGCTAAAATCCCGTGATCCAGGGTCTGTGCCCCGAGTCCAATTTCGTGGGTCGTTTCTAATCAACCTGCCAATTTCGGCTCATTTCGATACCGTCGCGAAAAATGAAAAAATTACCCCTGATGTGGTTTTTCTTTGCTAATTTTCTGTCCAGCACTTCTTCAAGTTGACATAATTAATAGAAAATTAATTATTCGGAGGCTTAAACGAAGGAATTTGGCTAAAATTCCGTGATCCCGGGTCTACGTCCCGAGTCCAATTTCGCGGGCTGTTTCTAATAATCCTGCCACATTTCGGCCCATTTAAACACCGTCCCGAAAAATCATAAAATTGCCCCTAGTGCGGGTTTTCTTTGTTAATTTTCTGTCCAGCACTTCTTCAACCGGATATAATTAAGCCGGAAATTAATTATTCGGAGGCCCAAAAGAAGGAATTTGGCTAGAATCC
>NW_019249686.1:0-1331 GCF_002742605.1 Olea europaea var. sylvestris
ACCACTTCGTCGTGACGTATGAGGGATTTTAGCCATTTTTTGAAAGAATGAGCACTTGCATATTTAGAACGCTTGGATAGTCGCCGTGCGAAGAATAGAGCGTAACTTTTGCGCAGGGTGTTCGTTTTGGGCCCATAAGTACTTTTTGGAAATGTAGCGACCGTTTTGGATTGAACTCACCACTTCGTCGTGACGTATGAGGGATTTTAGCCATTTTTTGAAAGAATGAGCACTTGGATATTTGGAACGCTTGGATAGTCGCCGTGCGAAGAATAGAGCGTAACTTTTGCGCACGGTGTTCGTTTGGGGCACATAAGTACTTTTTGGAAATGTAGCGACCGTTTTGGATTGAACTCACCACTTCGTCGTGACGTATGAGGGATTTTAGCCACTTTTTGAAAGAATGAGCACTTGCATATTTGGAACGCTTGGATAGTCGGCGCATGAAGAATTGAGCGTAACTTTCTCGCACGGTGTCCGTTTTGGGCCCATAAGTACTTTTTGGAAATGTAGCGGCCGTTTTTGATTGAACTCATAACTTCGTCGTGACGTATGAGGGATTTTAGCCATTTTTTGAAAGAATGAGCACTTGCATATTTGCAACGCTTGGATAGTCGGCGTATGAAGAATAGAGCGTAACTTTCTCGCACGGTGTCCGTTTTGGGCCCATAAGTACTTTTTGGAAATGTAGCGGCCGTTTTGGATTGAACTCACTACTTCGTCGTGACGTATGAGAGATTTTAGCCATTTTTTGAAAGAATGAGCTCTTGCATATTTGGAACGCTTGGATTGTCGGCGTGCTAAGAATAGAGCGTAACTTTCTCGCACGGTGTCCGTTTTGGGCCCATAAGTACTTTTTGGAAATGTAGCGGCCGTTTTGGATTGAACTCACTACTTCGTCGTGACGTATGAGAGATTTTAGCCATTTTTTGAAAGAATGAGCTCTTGCATATTTGGAACGCTTGGATTGTCGGCGTGCTAAGAATAGAGCGTAACTTTCTCGCACGGTGTCCGTTTTGGGCCCATAAGTACTTTTTGGAAATGTAGCGGCCGTTTTGGATTGAACTCACTACTTCGTCGTGACGTATGAGGGATTTTAGCCATTTTTTGAAAGAATGAGCACTTGCATATTTGGAACGCTTGGATAGTCGGCGTATGAAGAATAGAGCGTAACTTTCTCGCACGGTGTCCGTTTTGGGCCCATAAGTACTTTTTGGAAATGTAGCGACCGTTTTGGATTGAACTCAAAACTTCGTCGTGATGTATGAGGGATTTTAGCCATTTTTTGAAAGAATGAGCACTTGCATATTTGGAACGCTTGGATAGTCGGC
>NW_019249687.1:0-1331 GCF_002742605.1 Olea europaea var. sylvestris
CTAAAATTTGACCTGAATTTTGTTTATTGACATGTTTCCAATCAAATTTGACTAAAATATCACTTGAGTTTGGTTCATTAGCGTATTTTCAATCAAATTTGGCCAAAATTTCGTCGGGATTTTGTTCACTGTGGCACTTCAAATCAAATATAACTACAATTTCATCTGAGTTCAATGAAATGGCGTGTTTTCAGTCAAATTTGGGTAAAATTTCCTCTGGATTTTGTTCATTGATGCGTTCCCAATCAAATTTGTCTAAAATATCACATGGGTTTAGTTCGTTGGCATGTTTCAAATCAAATTTGGCTAAAATTTCACCTGAGTTTTGTCCACCATCCTGTTTCCAATCAAATTTGACTAAAATTTCACTTGAGTTTAGTTTATTGGCGCGTTTTCAATCAAATTTGACTAAAACTTCATCTGGATTTTATTCATTGTCATGCTTCAAATCAAATTAACTACAATTTTTCTGAGTTTTTTTAGTAGCACATTTTCAATCAAATTTGAGTAAAATTTCATCTAGATTTGGATCATTGGTGCTCTTCGAATGAAATATAACTAAAATTTCATTTGTATTTAGTTCATTGGCGTGTCTTCGATCAAATTCGACAAAAATATCACTTGAATTTTGTTCTTTGGCACTTTTCCAATCAAATTTGACTAGAATTTCACTTGAATATGGTTCATTGACGCGTTTCTAATCAAATTTAACTAAAATTTCTTCTGAATTTTCACTGACGTGTTTCCATTAACATTTGACTAAAATTTCACTTGAATTTGGTTCATTAGCGCATTTCCAATCAAATTTGACTAAAATTTCGTTTGGATTTGGTTCATTAGCGTACTTCAAATCAAATATGACACCAATTTCATCTAAGTTTTGTTAAATGGCACATTTTCGATCAAATTGAGTAAAATTTTATGTGGATTTTGATCATTGGTGCCCTTCCAATCAAATTTGACTAAAATTTCACTTGAGTGTGGATCATTGACGCGTTTCCCATCAAATTTAACTTAAATATCACTTGAGTTAAGTTCATTGGCCTGTTTCCAGTCAAATTCAACTAAAATATCACCTGAATTTTGTTCTTTAGCACATTTTCAATCAAATTTGACTAAAATTTTACTTGAGTGTGGATCATTGATGCGCTTCCCATCAAATATCACTAAAACTTCATAGGGATTTTGTTCATTGGCATGCTTCAAATTAAATATGACTGCAATTTCATCTTAGTTTGGTTAAATGGTGCGTTTTCAATCAAATTTGAGTAAAATTTCACATGGGTTTTGTTCATTGACGTGTTTCCAATCAAATTTGATTAAAATTATAC
>NW_019249688.1:0-1331 GCF_002742605.1 Olea europaea var. sylvestris
GCTAACCCTCAAGACGGACGTCAGCGGCCCTGTAACCCCATACGGGTGGCGAGAAATATGAGAAAGAAACAATATAATGCAACCATTTTTCTTGACAAGCTGGGCCTGGCTCATTGATAATTCAAACCATACCCATTATTTAATTGGATCAAACCTTTTAACCAAAAATTCACAAACTACGTGAGCCATCTCATCGCCACAAACTGTTGGCCTGAAAACAAATTTTTTTTAAAATAATTCGTCTTCTCCATCCATCTATAGCTCTAACCTTCTTTGAAAATTCAAAAGTAGCTTAAAAGGTTATTTACATAATAGGGGTGTTAAAATTGGAAGAAACTTAGGTAGTTAATGCCCATTTATGGAAGATTTTGAGAAAGCTCAATCTATCAATCTTGTTGACTTCGCCATTCCCTTGTCAAATCCCATTCCATTCTAAATCTGACTGCCCCTTCTTTCGAGCAGAAAGTTACCTTTGTTGACCATATGAACCACTGGGAGAAGATTTCGTTGCGGATACTAATGCTCTACAGTTCGATTATGAAAATGACTTCAAGCTTGTTACAAAACGTAAACCCAATTATCGTATGGTGACTAAAAGCATATCTAGGGGGTGTTACTCTCTAATTTGTAGCGTTAATTAGTGGAAGCTTAAAGCCAATTTTTTGTATAGTAATGCTATTTAGCCCCATTGGGATTGTTATCTCAGTCTAAGAGGCGCCAACATTACATTAAATGATAAATGAAATTAAATAACTCATTTAATTTTATGTTTCATTTAGCCTATAATTTAGCGCCACTTAAACTGCGAATGCAATCTTAGCAGGGTTACATAGCATTACTCTTTTTTTTTTGTGCTACGGATTACTCCTAATTAACTTCACTTGGGTTCTCTTGTAACTTTAAATCGTAATTAATTAGGTGAAGTTTGTACTTGCATTGTTTGTTAGACCAATTAATGTGGCCCTACGTAATATTACTAATGAATGATTAATTTGGTCTATATGCTAAAATTTGATTGGCCTATTTGAGAAGTGGCAATTTTATAACTGTCCACTTTGATGGAAAGTGGATAGTTTTTGGCCCAAAAATAAACGGCCCCTCTCTACATTATAACGTGAATGAAAAACCATCAATTTTTGAATTCAATAATAATAAGGAAAAGAGAGAGAACGGTTTCTTTAATCTCACTAGTTTCTCTTTTGCAGATTTAGAACATTTCAATTATCTTCATGGATCAAGGTATGTTATTTGATCAAATTACTCCTATGTGAAAATCATGGAATTCTAAGATCTTGGGGGCATTACAGTTTGATTGCTTACATGTGGTATCA
>NW_019249689.1:0-1331 GCF_002742605.1 Olea europaea var. sylvestris
TAATAGCAATTTTTATTTAAGGGAGCCATAATTGACTAAACCTTGAATTAAATTCCTTTAGCCAAATTTCAATTATTCCACACATAGTATTGATTTAGGGCTTTAGTTCATAGTGGATAGCGCTATTAATGGTCATACGCTCTAATCTTGATTCTAGTCAGAGACTCTAGAGAATAGGTCAATCCTATAGCCACGACCTCACTACTCTTACATAAGTGAGTCCTTCAAGGATGCATGTGACCCATACCTCTCGAGAATTCTCACCTCAACACTCATTCAAGGTTAACCCTTTCCTAACTTCACATTTATCAGCACTATATCATCATAAAGTTGAGCACAAATAAAATAGTGTTATTACAAATCACGCAATACGAGTTGTTTATACTACATTGAACCTTCCTCACGGAATCTCCAAGCACAAATGTTGGATTATTTCTGGAGGTGACTTCTTTATGAGCTTAAGCCCATCCTCCTAGATAATTTATGTATGTCTATCTTCGACTTCAATTTATTTGTATCCCTCTTGGACAACAATTTGATAACATCTATTTGCAAAGCTCTTTCAATGCAATCCACACATTTGCAAAATCTTTTAATTTTTCAAAATATCAATAATACCATTTAATTATAATAAGATGAACATATGAAATTTAAAAATTGATTTTTGGTAACATGCTCAAACAGATGTATCCATTGAACTCTTGTATTCGCCCGCAAATCTACAAATTTCATTTTTAACACTTTTCAAAAGTAAGTTTTTCAATTAAGAATAACAAAATATATAAGGTGCATCAATATGAAATTTAAACACCCCCACATTTAGATTTATGTTTACTCTTATCCTTCTTATAAAAATTGTACATTTCTAGTTGAGATAATCAAGTTATACAGAAGCTCATTGGAAACATCAAAGTTAGATGTAAGTTGCAAAGCTTAATTACAATCTTGTGTACTGTTAAAGAAACATGCAAAGCTTCTCAAGGAATATAATTGTTGGTCTCAAGATTGATAAAATTCAAAATGAATTTGTTCAGAAAAATTAAAATCGTAGAAAGTAATAACACAAAGAAATTTTGGTCCTGAAGGGCTTGGATGTTCTGCCTAAGCCTACTCACCTGTTGAGCATCTACAAAGTAGATTTGGCTCAAATCCACTAAGAATCACAAAGAATCGATACAAAATGTATGAAGAAACGGAGTTTCTTCACTTATGTTTTCTCCCGCCTCCCTTTTAGAAGAAATTGCTCTCCTCACAATCTCTCATACTGTATACAAAATACAACTCAAACATCACTAAGAAATTTATAGAGATTGGACTCAAAAATCACGAAG
>NW_019249690.1:0-199 GCF_002742605.1 Olea europaea var. sylvestris
TCGCGAAAAATGACGAAATTGCCCCGGCGCGATTTTTGTTTCCGATCAGTCTGTCGAATTTTAGCCCATTCCGACACCGTCGCTTGGCCCCGGCGCGATTTTTGTTTCCGATCAGTCTGTCAAATTTTAGCCCATTCCGACACCGCCGCGAAAATTGACGAAATTGCCCCCGACGCGATTTTTGTTTCCGATCAGTCTG
>NW_019249690.1:571-1331 GCF_002742605.1 Olea europaea var. sylvestris
CCTACACCGTCGCGAGAAATGACGAAATTGCCCCTGGCGCGATTTTTGTGTCCAATCAACCTGTCAAATTTTAGCTCAATCCGACACCGTCGCGAAAAACGACGAAATTGCCCCCGGCGCGATTTTTGTTTCCGATAAGTCTGCAAAATTTTAGCCCATTCCGACTCCGTCGCGGAAAATGTCGAAATTGCCCCAGCGCGATTTTTGTTTCCGATCAGTCTGTCAAATTTTAACCCATTCCGACTCCGTCGCTAAAAACGACGAAATTGCCCCCGGCGCGATTTTTTTTCCGATAAGTTTGTAAAATTTTAGCCCATTCCGACTCCGTCGCGAAAAATGAAGAAATTGCCCCGGCGCGATTTTTGTTTCCGATCAGTCTGTCAAATTTTAGCTCATTCCGACACCATCGCGAAAAATGACGAAATTTACCCCGGCGCGATTTTTGTTTCTGATCAGTCTGTCTAATTTTAGCCCATTCCGACTCCATCGCGAAAAATGACGAAATTTACCCCGGCGCGATTTTTGTTTCCAATCGTTCTGTCAAAATTTAGCCCATTCCGACACCGTCGCGAAAACTAATGAAATTGGCCCCGTCACGATTTTTGTTTCCGATCAATCTGTCAAATATTAGCCCATTCCGACTCGGTCGCGAAAAATGACGATATTACACCAGGCGAGATTTTTGTTTACGATCAGTCTGTCAAATTTTAGCCCATTCCGACACCGTCGGGAAAAATGACGAAATTGCCCCCGGCGCGAT
>NW_019249691.1:0-17350 GCF_002742605.1 Olea europaea var. sylvestris
TTTGGGGCCATAAGTACTTTTTGGAAATGTAGCGACCGTTTTGGATTGGACTCACCACTTCATCGTAACGTACGAGGGATTTTCGCCATTTTTTGAAAGAATGAGCACTTGCATATTTGGAAGGCGTGGAGAGTAGGCGTACGAAGAATTGAGCGTAACTTTTTCACACGGTGTCCGTTTTGGGCCCATAAGTACTTTTTGGAATTGTAGCGACCGTTTTAGATTGAACTCAGCACTTCGTAGTGACGTAAGAGGGATTTTGGCCACTTTTTGAAAGAATGAGCACTTGCATATTTGGCACGCTTAGAGAGTCGGCGAAAGAAGAATTGAGCGTAACTTTTGTACACGGTGTCCGTTTTGGGCCCGTAAGAACTTTTTGGTAATGTAGCTACCATTTTGTATTGAATTCACAACTTCGTCGTGACGTACGAGGGATTTTGGCCATTTTTCGAAAGAATGAGCACTTGCATATTTGGCACGCTTAGAGAGTCGACGGACGAAGAATTGAGCGTAATTTTTCCACACGGTGCCCGTTTTGGGCCCATAAGTACTTTTTGGAAATGTAGCGACCGTTTTGGATTGGACTCACCATTTCGTCGTGACGTACGAGGGATTTTGACCATTTTTCAAAAGAATGAGCACTTGCATATTTAGAACACTTGGAGAGTCGACGGACGAGGAATTGAGCGTAACTTTTGCACACGGTGTCCGTTTTGGGCCTCACCACTTCGTCGTGACGTATGAGGGATATTGGCCATTTTTTGAAAGAAGAGCACTTGAATATTTAGAATGCTTGGAGAGTCGGCGGACGAAGAATTGAGCGTAACTTCTGCACACGGTGTCCGTTTTGGGCCCATAAGTACTATTTGAAAATGTAGCGACCGTTTTCAATTGAACTGACTACTTCGTCGTGACGTACGAGGGATCTTGGCCATTTTTCGAAAGAATGAGCACTTGCCTATTTAGAACGCTTGGAGAGTCGACGGACGAAGAATTGAGCGTAACTTCTGCACACGGTGTCCGTTTTGGGCCCATAAGTACTTTTTGAAAATGTAGCGACCGTTTTCAATTGAACTGACCACTTCGTCGTGACGTACGAGGGATCTTGGCCATTTTTTGAAAGAAGAGCACTTGAATATTTAGAATGCTTGGAGAGTCGGCGGACGAAGAATTGAGCGTAACTTTTGTACACGGTGTCCGTTTTGGGCCTATAAGTACTTTTTGGAAATGTAGCGACCGTTTTGGATTGGACTCACCACTTCATCGTGACGTACGAGGGATTTTAGCCATTTTTTGAAAGAATGAGCACTTGCATATTTGGAAGGCGTGGAGAGTCGGCGTACGAAGAATTGAGCGTAACTTTATCACACGGTGTCCGTTTTGGGCCCATAAGTACTTTTTGGAATTGTAGCGACCGTTTTGGATTGAACTCACCACTTCACCGTGATGTATGAGGGATTTTGGCCATTTTTTGAAAGAATGAGCACTTGCATATTTGGAACGATTGGATAGTCGGCGTACGAACACTTGAGCTTAACTTTTGTGCACGATGTCCGTTTTGGGCCCATAAGTACTTTTTGGAAATGTAGCGACCGTTTTGGATTGAACTCACTACTTCGTCGTGATACACGAGGGATTTTGGCCATTTTTCGAAAGAATGAGCACTTGCATATTTCGAACGCTTGGAGAGTCGACGGACGAAGAATTGAGCGTAACTTTTGCACACGGTGTCCGTTTTGGGCCCATAAGTACTTTTTGGAAATGTAGCGACCGTTTTGGATTGAACTCACCACTTCGTCGTGACGTATGAGGGATTTCGGCCATTTTTCGAAAGAATGAGCACTTGCATATTTCGAACGCTTGGAGAGTCGACGGACGAAGAATTGAGCGTAACTTTTGCATATGGTGTCCGTTTTGGACCCATAAGTACTTTTTGGAAATGAAGCGGCCGTTTTGGTTTGAACTCACCACTTCATCGTGACGTACGAGGGATTTTTTCAAATTTTCGGAAGAATGAGCACTTGCATAATTAGAACGCTTGGAGGGTCGACGGACGAAGAATTGGGTGTAACTTTCACACACGATGTCCATTTTGGGCCCATAAGTTCTTTTTGGAAATGTAGCGACTGTTTTGGATTGAACTCACAACTTCGCCGTGACGTACGAGGGATTTTTGCCATTTTTCAAAAGAATGAGCACTTGCATATTTGGCACGCTTGGAGAGTAGGCGGACGAAGAATTGAGCGTAACTTTTGCACACGGTGTCCATTTTGGGCCCATAAGTACTTTTTGAAAATTTAGCGACCATTTTGGTTTGAACTCACCACTTCATCGTGACGTACGAGGGATTTGGGCCATTTTTCGGAAGAATGAGCACTTGCATATTTGGAACGCTTGGAGAGTCGGCGGATGAAGAATTGAGCGTAACTTTTGCACACGGTGTCCGTTTTGGGCCCATTAGTACTTTTTGGAAATGTGACGACCATTTTGGATTGAACTCACCACTTCGTCAAGACGTACGAGGGATTTTGGCCATATTTTAAAAGAATGAGCCCTTGCATATTTGGAACGCTTGGAGAGTCGACGTTCTAAGTATTCAGTGTAACTTTTGCACGCGGCGTCCGTTTTGGGCCCATAAGTACTTTTTGGAAATGTAGCTACTGTTTTGGATTGAACTCACCACTTCGTCGTGACATACGAGGGATTCTGGCCATTTTTTGAAAGAATGAGCACTTGCATATTTGAAACGCTTGGAGAGTCGGCGTACTAAGAATTGATCGTAGCTTTTGCACATGGTGTCCGTTTTGGGCCCATTAGTACTTTTTGGAAAGGTAGCAACCGTTTTTGACTGAACTCACCACTTCATCATTACGTACGAGGGATTTTGGCCATTTTTTGAAAGAATGAGCACTAGCATATTTGGAAAGTTTGGAGAGTCGACGGACGAAGGATTGAGCGTAACTTTCGCACACGGTGAGCGATTTGGGCCCATAAGTACTTTTTGGAAATGTAGTGACCGTTTTGGATTGAACTCACCACTTCATCGTGACGTACGAGGGATTTTGGCCATTTTTCGAAAGAATGAGCACTTGCATATTTGGAACGATTGGAGAGTCGGCGTACGAACAATTGAGCTTAACTTTTGTGTACGGTGTCCGTTTTGGGCCCATAAGTACTTTTTGGAAATGTAGCGACTATTTTGGATTGAACTCACTACTTCGTCGTGACGCACGAGGGATTTTGGCTATTTTTCGAAAGAATGAGCACTTGCATATTTCGAACGCTTGGAGAGTCGACGGACGAAAAATTGAGCGTAACTTTTGTACATGGTGTCCGTTTTGTGCCCATAAGTACTTTTTGGAAATGAAACGACCGTTTTGGATTGAACTCACCACTTCATCGTGACGTACGAGGGATTTTTTACATTTTTCGAAACAATGAGCACTTGCATATTTAGAACGCTTGGAGAGTCGGCGGACGAAGAATTGGGCGTAACTTTTGCACACGGTGTCCGTTTTGGGCCCATAAGTACTTTTTGGAAATGTAGCGACTGTTTTGGATTGAACTCACTACTTCGTCGTGACGTACGAGGGATTTTGGCCATTTTTCGAAAGAATGAGCACTTCCATATTTGGAACGCTTGGAGAGTCGGCGTACTAAGAATTGTGCGTAACTTTTGCACATGGTGTCCGTTTTAGGCCCATAAGTACTTTTTGGAAATGAAGCGACCGTTTTGGATTGAACTCACCACTTCATCGTGACGTACGAGGGATTTTATCCATTTTTCGAAAGAATGAGCACTTGTATATTTAGAATGCTTGGAGAGTCGACGGACGAAGAATTTGGCATAACTTTTGCACACGGTGTCTGTTTTGGGCCCATAAGTACTTTTTGAAAATGTAGCGACCGTTTTGGATTGAACTCACCACTTCGCCGTGACGTACGAGGGATTTTGGCCATTTTTCGAAAGAATGAGCACTTCCATATTTGGAACGCTTGGAGAGTCGGCGTACTAAGAATTGTGCGTAACTTTTGCACATGGTGTCCGTTTTGGGCCCATAAGTCCTTTTTGGAAAGGTAGCGACCATTTTCGATTGAACTCACCACTTCATCATTACGTACGAGGGATTTTTGCCATTTTTTGAAAGAATGAGCACTTGCATATTTGGAAAGCTTGGAGAGTTGGCGTACGAAGAATTGAGCGTAACTTTTGCACACGTGTCCATTTTGGGCCCATAAGTACTTTTTGGAAATGTAGCGACCATTTTGGATTGAACTCACCACTTCGTCGTGACGTACGAGGGATTTTGGCCATTTTCGAAAAAATGAGCACTTGCATATTTGGAACGCTTGGAGAGTCGGCGTACTAAGAATTGAGTGTAACTTTTGTACACGGTGTCCGTTTTGGGCCCATAAGTACTTTTTGGAAATGAAGCGACCGTTTTGGATTGAACTGATCACTTCATCGTGACGTACGAGGGATTTTGGCCATTTTTCGAAATAATGAGCACTTGCCTATTTAGAACGCTTGGAGAGTCGACGGACGAAGAATTGAACGTAACTTTTGCACACGGTGTCCGTTTTGGGCCCATAAGTACTTTTTGGAAATGTAGCGATCGTTTTCAATTGTACTCACAACTTCATCGTGACGTAAGAGGGATCTTCGCCATTTTTTGGATGAATGAGCACTTGCATATTTGGAATGCTTGGATAGTCGGCGTACGAAGAATTGAGCGTAACTTTTGCACACGGTGTTCATTTTGGGCCCATAAGTACTTTTTGGAAATGTAGCGACCGGTTTGGATTGAAATCACGACTTCGTCGTGACGCACGAGGGATTTTGGCCATTTTTCAAAAGAATGGGCACTTGCATATTTCGAACGCTTGGAGAGTCGGTGGGCGAAGAATTGAGCGTAACTTTTGCACACGGTGTCCGTTTTGGGCCCATAAGTACTTTTTGGAAATGTAGCGACCGTTTTGGATTGAACTCACGACTTCGTCGTGACGCACGAGGGATTTTGGCCATTTTTCGAAAGAATGAGCACTTGCATATTCGGAATGCTTGGAGAGTCGACGGACGAAAAATTGAGCGTAACTTTTGCACATGGTGTTCGTTTTGGGCCCATTAGTACTTTTTGGAAATGAAGCGACCATTTTGGATTGAACTCACCACTTCATCGTTACGTACGAGGGATTTTGTACATTTTTCGAAAGAATGAGCACTTGCATATTTAGAACGCTTGTAGAGTCGACGGACGAAGAATTGGGCGTAACTTTTGCACAGGGTGTCCGTTTTGGGCCCATAACTACTTTTTGGAAATGTAGCGACAGTTTTGGATTGAACTCACCACTTCACCGTGACGTACGAGGGATTTTGGCCATTTTTCAAAAGAATGAGCACTTGGAAATTTGGCACGCTTGGAGAGTTGGCGGACGAAGAATTGAGCGTAACTTTTGCACACGGTGTCCGTTTTGGGCCCATAAGTACTTTTTGGAAATGTAGCGACCGCTTCGGATTGAACTCACCACTTCATCGTGACGTACGAGGGATTTTGGCCATTTTTCGAAGGAATGAGCACTTGCATGTTTGGAACGCTTGGAGAGTCGGCGGACGAAGAATTAAGCGTAACTTTTGCACATGGTGTCCGTTTTGGGCCCATTAGTACTTTTTGGAAATGTGGCGATCGTTTTGGATTGAACTCACCACTTCATCAAGATGTACGAGAGATTTTGGCCATATCTAAAAAGAATGAGCACTTGCATATTTGGAACGCTTGGAGAGTCGATGCACTAAGAATTGAGCGTAACTTTTGCACACGGTGTCCGTTTTTGGACCGTAAGTACTTTTTGGAAATGTAGCGACTGTTTTGGATTGAACTCACCACTTCGCCATGACGTACGAGGGATTTTGGCCATTTTTCGGAAGAATGAGCACTTGCATATTTGGAACGCTTGGAGAGTCGGCGTACTAAGAATTGAGCGTAACTTTTGCACACGGTGTCCGTTTTGGGCCCATAAGTACTTTTTGGAAAGGTAGCGACCGTTTTCGATTGAACTCACCACTTCATCGTTACGTACGAGGGATTTTGGCCATTTTTTGAAAGAATGAGCACTTGCATATTTGGAAAGCTTGGAGAGTCGACGGACGAAGAATTGAGCGTAACTTTTGCACACGGTGTCCGTTTTGGGCCCATTAGTACTTTTTGGAAATGTGGCGATCGTTTTGGATTGAACTCACCACTTCGTCAAGATGTACGCGAGATTTTGGCCATATCTAAAAAGAATGAGCACTTACATATTTGGAACGCTAAGAGAGTCGATGCACTAAGAATTGAGCGTAACTTTTGCACACGGTGTCCGTTTTTGGACCGTAAGTACTTTTTGGAAATGTAGCGACTGTTTTGGATTGAACTCACCACTTCGCCATGACGTACGAGGGATTTTGGCCATTTTTCGAAAAAATGAGCACTTGCATATTTGGAACGCTTGGAGAGTCGGCGTACTAAGAATTGAGCGTAACTTTTGCACATGGTGTCCGTTTTGGGCCCATAAGTACTTTTTGGAAAGGTAGCGACCGTTTTCGATTGAACTCACCACTTCATCGTTACGTACGAGGGATTTTGGCCATTTTTTGAAAGAATGAGCACTTGCATATTTGGAAAGCTTGGAGAGTCGACGGACGAAGAATTGAGCGTAACTTTTGCACACGGTGTCCGTTTTGGGCCCATAAGTACTTTTTGAAAGTGTAGCGACCATTTTAGATTGAACTCAGCACTTCGTCGTGACGTAAGATGGATTTCGGCAACTTTTTGAAAGAATGAGCACTTGCATATTTGGAACGCTTGGAGAGTCGGCGAACGAAGAATTGAGCGTAACTTTTGCACACGGTGTCCGTTTTGGGCCCTTTAGTACTTTTTGGAAATGAAGCGACCGATTTGGATTGAACTCACCACTTCATTGTGACGTACGAGGGATTTTGCCCATTTTTCAAAAGAATGAGCACTTGCATATTTGGAACGCTTGGAGCGTCGGCGTACGAAGAATTGAGCGTAACTTTTGTACACGGTGTCCGTTTTGGGCCCATAAGTACTTTTTGGAATTGTAGCGACCGTTTTGGATTGAACTCACCACTTCGCCGTGACGTATGAGGGATTTTGGCTATTTTTTGAAAGAATGAGCACTTACATATTTGGAACGATTGGAGAGTCGGCGTACGAACAATTGAGCTTAACTTTTGTGCACGGTGTCCATTTTGGGGCCATAAGTACTTTTTGGAAATGTAGCGACCATTTATGATTGAACTCACTACTTCATCGTGACGAACGAGGGATTTTGGCCATTTTTCGAAAGAATTAGCACTTGCAAATTTCGAACGCTTGGAGAGTCGACAGACGAAAAATTGAGCGTAACTTTTGCACATGGTTTTCGTTTTGGGCCCATAAGTACTTTTTGGAAATGTAGCGACCGTTTTGGATTGAACTCACCACTTCGTCGTGACTTATGAGGGATTTTGGCCATATTTCAAAAGAATGAGCACTTGCATATTTGGAACGCTTGGAGAGTCGACGTACTAAGAATGAGCGTAACTTTTGCACACGGTGTCCGTTTTGGGCCCATAAGTACTTTTTGGAAATGTAGCGGTCGTTTTGGATTGAACTCACCACTTCGTCGTGATGTACGAGGGATTTTGGCCATTTTTCAAAAGAATGAGCACTTGCATATTTGGAACGCTTGGAGAGTCGGCGTACGAAGAATTGAGCGTAAGTTTTGCACACGGTGTCCGTTTTGGGCCCATAAGTACTTTTTGGAAATGAAGCGACCGATTTGGATTGAACTCACCACTTCATCGTGACGTACGAGGGATTTTGTACATTTTTCGAAAGAATGAGCGCTTTCATATTTGGAACGCTTGGAGAGTCGGAGTACGAAAAATTGAGCGTAACTTTTGCACACGATGTCCGTTTTGGGCCCATAAATACTTTTTGGAAATATAGCGACCGTTTGGGATTGAACTCACCACTTCATCGTGACGTACGAGGGATTTTGGCAATTTTTCGAAAGAATGAGCACTTGCCTATTTAGAACGCTTGGAGAGTCGAAGGACGAAGAATTGAGCGTAACTTTTGCACACGGTGTCCGTTTTGGGCCCATAAGTACTTTTTGGAAATGTAGCAACCGTTTTCGATTGAACTCACCACTTCATCATGACGTACGAGGGATTTTGGCCATTTTTTGAAAGAATGAGCGCTTGCATTTTTGGAACGCTTGGAGAGTCGGCGTGCGAAGAATTGAGTGTAACTCTTGCACACTATGTCCGTTTTGGGCCCATAAGTACTTTTTGGAAATATAGCGACCGTTTGGGATTGAACTCACCACTTCTTCGTGACGTACGAGGGATTTTAGCCATTTTTCGAAAGAATGAGCACTTACATATTTGGAACGCTTGGAGAGTCGGCGTATGAAGAATTGAGCTTAACTTTTGAACACGGTGTCCGTTTTGGGCCCATAAGTACATTTTGGAAATGTAGCGACCGTTTTGGATTGAACTCACCACTTCGTCGTGACGTACGAGGGATTTTGGCCATATTTCGAAAGAATGAGCACTTGCATATTTGGAACGCTTGGAGAGTCGGCGAACGAAGAATTGAGCGTAACTTTTGCACACGGTGTCCGTTTTGGGCCCTTTAGTACTTTTTGGAAATGAAGCGACCGATTTGGATTGAACTCACCACTTCATTGTGACGTACGAGGGATTTTACCCATTTTTCAAAAGAATGAGCACTTGCATATTTGGAACGCTTGGAGCATCGGCGTACGAAGAATTGAGCGTAACTTTTGTACACGGTGTCCGTTTTGGACCAATAAGTACTTTTCAGAAATGTAGCAACCGTTTTGGATTGAACTCACCACTTCGTCATGACGTACGAGGGATTTTGGCCATTTTTCGAAAGAATGAGCACTTGCATATTTGGAATGCTTGGAGAGTCGGCGTACGAAGAATTGAGCTTAACTTTTGTACACGGTGTCCGTTTTGGACCAATAAGTACTTTTCAGAAATGTAGCAACCGTTTTGGATTGAACTCACCACTTCGTCGTGACGTACGAGGTATTTTGGCCATTTTTCAAAAGAATGAGCACTTACCTATTTAGAACGCTTGGAGAGTCGACGTACGAAGAATTGAGCGTAACTTTTGCACACGGTGTCCATTTTGGGCCCATAAGTACTCTTTGGAAATGTAGGGACCGTTTTGGATTGAACTCACCACTTCTTCGTGACGTACGAGGGATTTTGGCCATTTTTCGAAAGAATGAGCACTTGAATATTTGGAGCGCTTGTAGAGTCAGCGTACGAAGAATTGAACTTAACTTTTGCACACCGTGTCCGTTTTGGGCCCATATGTACTTTTTGTAAATGTAGCGACCGTTTTGGATTAAACTCACCTGTCGTGACGTACGAGGGATTTTGGCCATTTTTCAAAAGAATGAGCACTTGCATATTTAGAACGCTTGGAGAGTCGACGGACGAAGAATTGAGCGTAACTTTTGCACATGGTGTCCGTTTTGGGCCCATAAGTACTTTTTGGAAATGTAGCGACCGTTTTAGATTGAACTCAGCACTGCGTCATGACGTAAGAGGGATTTCGGCCACTTTTTGAAAGAATGAGCACTTGCATATTTAGCGCGCTTAGAGGGTCGACGGACGAAGAATTGAGCGTAACTTTTACACACGGTGTCCGTTTTGGGCCCATAAGTACTTTTTGGAAATGTAGCGACCGTTTTAGATTGAACTCAGCACTTCGTCATGACGTAAGAGGGATTTTGGTCACTTTTTGATAGAATGAGCACATGCATATTTGGCACGCTTAGAGGGTCGACGCACGAAGAATTGAGCGTAACTTTTCCACACGGTTTCGTTTCGGGCCCATAAGTACTTTTGGGAAATGTAGCGACCATTTTGGATTGAATTCACCACTTCGTCGTGATGTACGTGGGATTTTGCCCATTTTTCGAAAGAATGAGCACTTGCATATTTGGCACGCTTAGAGAGTCGACGGACGAAGAATTGAGCGTGACTTTTGTGCACGGTGTCCGTTTTGGACCCATAAGTACTTTTTGGAAATGTAGCGACCGTTTTGGATTGGACTCATCACTTCGTCATGACGTACGAGGGATTTTGGCCATTTTCCGAAAGAATGAGCACTTGCATATTTGGAACGCTTGGAGAGTCGGCGTACAAAGAATTGCGCGTAACTTTTGCACACGGTGTCTGTTTTGGGCCCATAAGTACTTTTTAGAAATGCAACGACCCTTTTGGATTGAACTCACCACTTCGTCGTGAAGTACGAGGGATTTTGGCCATTTTTCGAAAGAATGAGCACTTACATTTTTGAAACGCTTGGAGAGTCGGCGTACGAAGAATTGCGCGTAACTTTTACACACGGTGTCTGTTTTGGGCCCATAAGTACTTTTTAGAAATGCAACGACCGTTTTGGATTGAACTCACCACTTCATCGTGACGTACGAGGGATTTTGGCCATTTTTCGAAAGAATGAGCACTTGAATATTTGAAACGCTTGGAGAGTCGGCGTACGAAGAATTGAGCGTAACTTTTGCACACGGTGTCCGTTTTGGGCCCATAAGTACTCTTTGGAAATGTAGGGACCGTTTTGGATTGAACTCACCATTTCTTCGTGACGAACGAGGGATTTTGGCCATTTTTCGAAAGAAAGAGCACTTGAATATTTGGAGCGCTTGTAGAGTCAGCGTACGAAGAATTGAGCTTAACTTTTGCACACCGTGTCCGTTTTGGGCCCATATGTACTTTTTGGAAATGTAGCGACCGTTTTGGAATGAACTCACCACTTTGTCGTGACGTACAAGGGATTTTGGCCATTTTTCAAAAGGATGAGCACTTTCATATTTAGAACGCTTGGAGAGTCGACGGACGAAGAATTGAGCGTAACTTTTGCACAAGGTGTCCGTTTTGGGCCCATAAGTACTTTTTGGAAATGTAGCGACCGTTTTAGATTAAACTCAGCACTTCGTCGTGACGTAAGAGGGATTTTGGCCACTTTTTGAAAGAATGAGCACTTGCATATTTGGCACGCTTAGAGGGTCGACGGACGAAGAATTGAGCGTAACTTTTACACACGGTGTCCTTTTTGGGCCCATAAGTACTTTTTGGAAATGTAGCGACCGTTTTAGATTGGACACAACAATTCTTCATGTCGTAAGAGGGATTTCGGCCACTTTTCGAAAGAATGAGCACTTGCATATTTGGCACGCTTAGAGGGTCGGGGGACGAAGAATTGAGCGTAACTTTTGCACACGGTTCCGTTTTGGGCCCATAAGTACTTTTGTGAAATGTAGCGACCGTTTTGGATTGAATTCACCACTTCGTCGTGACGTACGAGGGATTTCGGCCATTTTTCGAAAGAATGAGCACTTGCATATTTGGCACGCTTAGAGAGTCGGCAGACGAAGAATTGAGCGTAACTTTTGCGCACGGTGTCCGTTTTGGGCCCATATGTACTTTTTGGAAATGTGGCGACCGTTTTGGATTGGACTCACCACTTCGTCATGACGTACGAGGGATTTTGGCCATTTTTTGAACGAATGAGCACTTGCCTATTTAGAACGCCTGGAGAGTCGACGGACGAAGAATTGAGCGTAACTTTTGTACACGGTGTCCGTTTTGGGCCCATAAGTACTTTTTGGAAATGTTGCGACCGTTTTGGATTGAACTCACCACTTCGCCGTGACGTACGAAGGATTTTGGCCATTTTTCGAAAGAATGAGCACTTGCATATTTGGAACGCTTGGAGAGTCGGCGTACGAAGAATTACGCGTAACTTTTGCACACGGTGTCTGTTTTGGGCCCATAAGTACTTTTTAGAAATGCAACGACCGTTTTGGATTGAACTCACCACTTCGCCGTGACGTACGAGGGATTTTGGCCATTTTTCGAAAGAATGAGCACTTGTATATTTGAAACGCTTGGAGAGTCGGCGTACGAAGAATTGAGCGTAACTTTTGCACACGGTGTCCGTTTTGGGCCCATAAGTATTCTTTGGAAATGTAGGGACCGTTTTGGATTGAACTCACCACTTCTTCGTGACGTACGATGGATTTTGGCCATTTTTCGAAAGAAAGAGCACTTGAATATTAGGAGCGCTTGTAGAGTCAGCGTACGAAGAATTGAGCTTAACTTTTGCACACCGTGTCCGTTTTGGGTCCATATGTACTTTTTGGAAATGTAGCGACCATTTTGGATTGAACTCACCACTTTGTCGTGACGTACATGGGATTTTGGCCATTTTTCAAAAGAATGAGCACTTGCATATTTAGAACGATTGGAGAGTCGACGGACGAAGAATTGAGCGTAACTTTTGCACAGGGTGTCCGTTTTGGGCCCATAAGTACTTTTTGGAAATGTAGCGACCGTTTTAGATTGAACTCAGCACTTCGTCGTGACGTAAGAGGGATTTCGGCCACTTTTTGAAAGAATGAGTACTTGCATATTTGGCACGCTTAGAGGGTTGGCGGACAAAGAATTGAGCGTAACTTTTGCACACGGTGTCCGTTTTGGGCCCATAAGTACTTTTTGGAAATGTTGCGACCGTTTTAGATTGAACTCAGCACTTCGTCATGATGTAAGAGGGATTTTGGCCACTTTTCGAAAGAATGAGCACTTGCATATCTGGCACGCTTAGAGGGTCGGCGGACGAAGAATTGAGCGTAACTTTTGCACACGGTGTCCGTTTTCGGCCCATAAGTACTTTTTGGAAATGTAGCGACTGTTTTGGATTGAATTCACCACTTCGTCGTGACGTACGAGGGATTTCGGCCATTTATCGAAAGAATGAGCACTTGCATATTTGGCACGCTTAGAGACTCGGTGGACGAAGAATTGAGCGTAACTTTTGCACACGGTGTCCGTTTTGGGCCCATATGTACTTTTTGGAAATGTGGCGACCATTTTGGATTGGACTCACCACTTCGTCACGACGTACGAGGGATTTTGGCCATTTTTCGAACGAATGAGCACTTGCCTATTTAGAACGCCTGGAGAGTCGACGGACGAAGAATTGAGCGAAACTTTTGTACACGGTGTCCGTTTTGGCCCATAAGTACTTTTTGGAAATGTAGCGACCGTTTTGGATTGAACTCACCACTTCGCCGTGACGTATGAGGGATTTTGGCCATTTTTCGAAAAAATGAGCACTTGCATGTTTGGAACGCTTGGAGAGTTGGCGTACGAAGAATTGAGCGTAACTTTTGCACACGGTGTCCGTTTTGGGCCCATAAGTACTCTTTGGAAATGTAGGGACCATTTTGGATTGAACTCACCACTTCTTCGTGACGTACGAGGGATTTTGTCCATTTTTCAAAAGAATGAGCACTTGAATATTTGGAGTTCTTGTAGAGTCAGCGTACCAAGAATTGAGCTTAACTTTTGCACACCGTGTCCGTTTTGTGCCCATATGTACTTTTTGGAAATGTGACGACCGTTGTGGATTGAACTCACCACTTTGTCATGACGTACGAGGTATTTTGGCCATTTTTCAAAAGAATGAGCACTTGCATATTTAGAACGCTTGGAGAGTCGACGGACGAAAAATTGAGCGTAACTTTTGCACACGGCGTCCGTTTTGGTCCCATAACTACTTTTTGAAAATGTAGCGACCGTTTTAGATTGAACTCAGCACTTCGTCGTGACGTAAGAGGGATTTCGGCCACTTTTCGAAAGAATGAGCACTTGCATATTTGGCACACTTAGAGGGTTGGCGGACAAAGAATTGAGCGTAACTTTTGCACACGGTGTCCGTTTTGGGCCCATAAGTACTTTTTGGAAATGTTGCGACCGTTTTAGATTGAACTCAGCACTTCGTCGTGACGTAAGAGGGATTTCGGCCACTTTTCGAAAGAATGAGCACTTGCATATTTGGCACGCTTAGAGGGTCGGCGGACGAAGAATTGAGCGTAACTTTTGCACACGGTGTCCGTTTTCGGCCCATAAGTACTTTTTGGAAATGTAGCGACCGTTTTAGATTGAACTCAGCACTTCGTCATGATGTAAGAAGGATTTTGGCCACTTTTCAAAAGAATGAGCACTTGCATATTTGGCACGCTTAGAGGGTCGACGGAAGAAGAATTGAGCGTAACTTTTGCACACGGTTCCGTTTTGGGCCCATAAGTACTTTTGGGAAATGTAGCGACCGTCTTCGATTGAATTCACCACTTCGTCATGACGTACGAGGGATTTTGGCCATTTTTCAAAAGAATGAGCACTTGCATATTTGGCACGCATAGAGAGTCGGCGGACGAAGAATTTTGCGTAACTTTTGTACACGGTGTCCGTTTTGGGCCCATATGTACTTTTTGGAAATGTGGCGACTGTTTTGGATTGGACTCACCACTTCGTCATGACGTACGAGGGATTTTGGCCACTTTTCGAAAGAATGAGCACTTGCCTATTTAGAACGCTTGGAGAGTCGACGGACGAAGAATTGAGCGTAACTTTTGCACATGGTGTCCGTTTTGGGCCCATAAGTACTTTTTGGAAATGTAGCGACCGTTTTCGATTGAACTCACCACTTCATCATGACGTACGAGGGATTTTTGCCATTTTTCGAAAGAATGAGCCCTTGCATATTTGGAACGCTTGGAGAGTCGGCGTACGAAGAATTGAGCGTAACTTTTGCACACGGTGTCCGTTTTGGGCCCATAAGTACTCTTTGGAAATGTAGGGACCGTTTTGGATTGAACTCACCACTTCTTCGTGACGTACGAGGGATTTTGGCCATTTTTCAAAAGAATGAGCACCTGAATATTTGGAGCACTTGTAGAGTCAGCGTACGAGGAATTGAGCTTAACTTTTGCACACCGTGTCCGTTTTGGGCCCATATGTACTTTTTGGAAATGTAGCGACCGTTTTGGATTGAACTCACCACTTTGTCGTGACGAACGAGGGATTTTGGCTATTTTTCAAAAGAATGAGCACTTGTATATTTAGAACGCTTGGAGAGTCGGCGTACTAAGAATTGAGCTTAACTTTTGTACACGGTGTCCGTTTTGGGCCCATAAGTACTTTTTGGAAATGTAGCGACCCTTTTGGATTGTACTTGCCACTTCGTCGTGACGTACGAGGGATTTCGGTCATATTTCGAAAGAATGAGCACTTGCATATTTGGAATGCTTGGGGAGTCGGTGGACGAAGAATTGAGCGTAACTTTTGTACACGGTGTCCGTTTTTGGCCCCTAAGTACTTTTTGGAAATGTAGCGACCGTTTTGGATTGAACTCACCACTTCGTCATGACGTACGAGGGATTTCGGTCATATTTTGAAAGAATGAGCACTTGCATGTTTAGAACGCTTGGAGAGTCGACGAACGATGAATTGAGTGTAACTTTTGCACACGGTGTCCGTTTTGGGCAGATAAGTACTTTTTATAAATGTAGCGACCGTTTTAGATTAAACACGGCACTTCGTCGTGACGTACGAGGGATTTTGGCCATATTTCAAAAGAATGAGCACTTGCCTATTTGGAACGCTTGGAGAGTCGGCGTACGAAGAATTGAGCGTAACTTTTGCACAAAGTGTCCGATTTGGGCCCGTAAGTACTTTTTGGAAATGTAGCTACCGTTTTGGATTGAACTCACCACTTCGTCGTGACGTACGAGGGATTTTGGCCATTTTTCGAAAGAATGAGCACTTGCATATTTGTAACGCTTGGAGAGTCGGCGTACGAAGAATTGAATGTAACTTTTGCACACGGTGTCCGTTTTGGGCCCGTAAGTACTTTTTGGAAATGTAGCGACCATTTTGGATTGAACTCACCACTTCGTCAGGACGTACGAGGGATTTTGGCCTTTTTTCGAAAGAATGAGAACTTCCATATTTGGAACACTTGGAGAGTCAGCGTAGGAAGAATTGAGCATAACTTTTGAACACGGTGTCCGTTTTGGGCCCATAAGTACTTTTTGGAAATGTAGCGACCGTTTTGGATTGAACTCACCACTTCGTCGTGACGTACGAGGGATTTTGACCATATTTCGAAAGAATGTGTACTTGCATATTTGGAACGCTTGGAGAGTCGGCGTACTAAGAATTGAGCGTAACTTTTGCACACGGTGTCCGTTTTGGGCCCATAAGTACTTTTTGGAAATATAGCGACCGTTTTGGATTGAACTCACCTCTTCATCGTGACGTACGAGGGATTTTGGCCATTTTTCGAAAGAATGGGCACTCGCATATTTGGCACGCTTAGAGAGTCGGCGGATGAAGAATTGAGCGTAACTTTTGCACACGGTGTCCGTTTTGGGGCCATAAGTACTCTTTGTAAATGTAGGGACCGTTTTGGATTGAACTCATCACTTCTTCGTGACGTACGAGGGATTTTGGCCATTTTTGGAAAGAATGAGCACTTGAATATTTGGAGCGCTTGTAGAGTCAGCGTACGAAGAATTGAGCTTAACTTTTGCACACCGTGTCCGTTTTGGGCCCATATGTACTTTTTGTAAATGTAGCGACCGTTTTGGATTGAACTCACCACTTTGTCGTGACGTACGAGGGATTTTGGCCATTTTTCAAAAGAATGAGCACTTGGATATTTAGAACGCTTGGAGAGTCGAAGGACGAAGAATTGAGAGTAACTTTTGCACACGGTGTCCGTTTTGGGCCCATAAGTATTTTTTAGAAATGTAGCGACCATTTTAGATTGAACTCAGCACTTCGTCATGACGTAAGAGGGATTTCGGCCACTTTTTGAAAGAATGAGCACTTGCATATTTGGCACGCTTAGAAGGTCGGCGGACGAAGAATTGAGCGTAACTTTTGCACACGGTGTCCGTTTCGGGCCCATAAGTACTTTTGGAAAATGTAGCGACCGTTTTGGATTGAATTCACCACTTCGTCGTGACGTACGAGGAATTTGACCATTTTTCAAAAGAATGAGCACTTGCATATTTGGCACGCTTAGAGAGTCGGCGGACGAAGAATTTTGCGTAACTTTTGCACACGGTGTCCGTTTTGGGCCCATATGCACTTTTTGGAAATATGGCGACCGTTTTGGACTGGACTCACCACTTCTTCATGACGTACGAGGGAACTTGGCCATTTTTCGAAAGAATGAGCACTTGCATATTTGGAACGCTTGGAGAGTCGGCGTACGAAGAATTGCGCGTAACTTTTGCACACGGTGTCCGTTTTGGGCCCATAAGTACTTTTTAGAAATGTAACGACCATTTTGGATTGAACTCACCACTTCACCGTGACGTATGAGTGATTTTGGCCATTTTTCAAAAGAATGAGCGCTTGCATATTTGGAACGCTTGGAGAGTCGGCGTA
>NW_019249691.1:18876-26510 GCF_002742605.1 Olea europaea var. sylvestris
TTGGATTGAACTCACCACTTCGTCGTGACGTACGAGGGATTTTGTCCATTTTTCGAAAGAATGAACACTTGCATATTTTGAACGCCTGGAGAGTCGGCGGAAGAAGAATTGGGCGTAACTTTTGCACACGATGTCCGTTTTGGGCCCATAAGTACGTTTTGGAAAATGTAGCGGCTATTTTGGATTGAACTCACCACTTCGTCGTGATGTGTGAGGGATTTTGGCCATTTTTTGAAAGAATGAGCACTTGCATATTTGGCACGCTTGGAGAGTCGGCGGACGAAGAATTGAGCGTAACTTTTGCACACGGTGTCCGTTTTGGGCCCATAAATACTTTTTGGAAATGTAGCGACCATTTTGGATTGAATTCACCACTTCGTCGTCACGTATGAGGGATTTTTTCCATTTTTCGAAAGAATGAGCACTTGCATATTTAGAACGCTTGGAGAGACGGCGGACGAAGAACTGGGCGTAACTTTTGAACACGGTGTCCGTTTTGGGCCCATAAGTACTTTTTGGAAATGTGGCGACCGTTTTTGATTGAACTCACCACTTCGCTGTTACGTACGAGGGATTTCGGTCATATTTCGAAAGAATGATCACTTGCATATTTGGAACACTTGGAGAGTCGGCGGACGAAGAATTGAGCGTAACATTTGCACACGGTGTCCGTTTTGGACCCCTAAGTACTTTTTGGAAATGTAGAAATCGTTTTGGATTGAACTCACCACTTCGTCGTAAAGTACAAGGGATTTTGGCCATATTTCAAAAGAATGAGCACTTGCATATTTAGAACGCTTGGAGAGTCAACGAACGATGAATTGAGCGTAACCTTTGCACACGGTGTCCGTTTTGGGCAGAAAAGTACTTTTCGGAAATGTAGCGACCATTTTAGATTCAACACAGCACTTCGTCGTGACGTACGAGGGATTTTGGCCATATTTCAAAAGAATGAGCACTTGCATATTTGGAACACTTGGATAGTCGGCGTACGAAGAATTGAGCGTAACTTTTGCACAAAGTGTCCGATTTGGGCCCATAAGTACTTTTTGGAAATATAGCGACTGTTTGGGATTGAACTCACCACTTCATCATGATGTACGAGGGATTTTGGCCATTTTTCAAAAGAATGAGCACTTGCATATTTGCAACGCTTGGAAAGTCGGCTTACGAAGAATTGAGTGTAACTTTTGCACAAGGTGTCCGTTTTGGGCCCATAAGTACTTTTTGGAAATGTAGTGACCGTTTTGGATTGAACTCACCTCTTCGTCATGACGTACGAGGGATTTTGGCCATTTTTCGAAAGAATGAGAACTTCCATATTTGGAACATTTGGAGAGTCGGCGTACGAAGAATTGAGTTTAACTTTTGAACACGGTGTCAGTTTTGGGCCCATAAGTACTTTTTGGAAATGTAGCGACCGTCTTGGATTGAACTCACCACTTCGTCGTGACGTACGAGCGATTTTGACCATATTTTGAAAGAATGAGCACTTGCATATTTGGAACGCTTGGAGAGTCGGCGTACTAAGAATTGAGCGTAACTTTTTCACACGGTGTCCGTTTTGGGCTCATAAGTACTTTTTCGAAATATAGCAACCGCTTTGGATTGAACTCACCACTTCGTCATGACGTACGAGGAATTTTGGCCATTTTTCGAAAGAATGAGCACTTGCATATTTGGAGCGCTTGTAGAGTCAGCGTACGAAGAATTGAGCTTAACTTTTGTACACGGTGTCCGTTTTGGGCCCGTAAGTACGTTTTGGAAATGTAGCGACCGTTTTGGATTGAACTCACCACTTCGTCATGACGTACGAGGGATTTTGGCCATTTTTTGAAAGAATGAGCACTTGCATATTTGGAATGCTTGGAGAGTCGGCGTACGAAGAATTGAGCTTAACTTTTGAACACGGTGTCCGTTTTGAGCCCATAAGTACTTTTTGGAAATGTAGCGACCGTTTTCGATTGAACTCACCACTTCGTCGTGACGTACGAGGGATTTTGACCATATTTTGAAAGAATGAGCACTTACATATTTGGAGCGCTTGGAGAGTCGGCGTACTAAGAATTGAGCGTAACTTTTTCACACGGTGTCCGTTTTGGGCCCATAAGTACTTTTTGGAAATATAGCAACCGTTTTGGATTGAACTCACCACTTCGTCGTGACGTACGAGGGATTTTGGCCATTTTTCGAAAGAATGAGCACTTGCATATTTGGAGCACTTGTAGAGTCAGCGTACGAAGAATTGAGCTTAACTTTTGTACACGGTGTCCGTTTCGGGCCCGTAAGTACGTTTTGGAAATGTAGCGACCGTTTTGGATTGAACTCACCACTTCGTCATGACGTACGAGGGATTTTGGCCATTTTTCGAAAGAACGAGCACTTGCATATTTGGAATGCTTGGAGAGTCGGCGTACTAAGAATTGAGTGTAACTTTTGCACACGGTGTCCGTTTTGGGCCCATAAGTACTTTTTGGAAATGTAGCGACCGTTTTGGATTGAACTCACCACTTCATCGTGACATACGAGGGATTTTGCCAATATTTCGAAAGAATGAGCACTTGCATATTTGGAGCGCTTGTAGAGTCAGCGTACGAAGAATTGAGCTTAACTTTTGTACATGGTGTCCGTTTTGGGCCCATAAGTACGTTTTGGAAATGTAGCGACCGTTTTGGATTGAACTCACCACTTCGTCATGACGTACGAGGGATTTTGGTAATTTTTCGAAAGAATGAGCACTTGCATATTTGGAACGCTTGGGGAGTCGGCGTACTAAGAATTGAGTGTAACTTTTGCACACGGTGTCCGTTTTGGGCCCATTAGTACTTTTTGGATATGTGGCGACCATTTTGGATTAAACTCACCACTTCGTCGTGACATACGAGGGATTTTGCCCATATTTCGAAAGAATGAGCACTTGCATATTTGGAGCGCTTGTAGAGTCAGCGTACGAAGAATTGAGCTTAACTTTTGTACATGGTGTCCGTTTTAGGCCCATAAGTACGTTTTGGAAATATAGCGACCGTTTTGGATTGAACTCACCACTTCGTCATGACGTACGAGGGATTTTGGCCATTTTTCGAAAGAATGAGCACTTGCATATTTGGAACGCTTGGAGAGTTGGCGTACGAAGAATTGAGCGTAACTTTTGTACACGGTGTCCGTTTTGGGCCCATAAGTACTTTTTCGAAATGTAGCAACCGTTTTGGATTGAACTCACCACTTCGTCGTGACATACGAGGGGATTTTGGCCATTTTTTGAAAGAATGAGCACTTGCGTATTTAGAACGCTTGGAGAGTCGGCGGACGAAGAATTGAGCGTAACTTTTGCACACGGTGTCCGTTTTGGGCCCATAAGTACTTTTTGGAAATGAAGCGACCGATTTAGATTGAACTCACCACTTCATCGTGATGTATGAGGGATTTTGGCCATTTTTCGAAAGAATGAGCACTTGCATATTTGGAACGGTTGGAGAATCGGAGTACGAAGAATTGAGCGTAACTTTTGCACACGGTGTCCGTTTTGGGCCCATAAGTAATTTTTGGAAATATAGCGATCGTTTGGGATTGAACTCACCACTTCATCGTGACGTATGAGGGATTTTGGCCATTTTCCTAAAGAATGAGCACTTGCATATTTGGAACGCTTGGAGAGTCAGCGTATGAGGAATTGAGCTTAACTTTTGAACACGGTGTCCGTTTTGGGCCCCATATGTACTTTTTGGAAATGTAGCGACCGTTTTGGATTGAACTCATCTCTTCATCGTGACGTACGAGGGATTTTGGCCATATTTTGAAAGAATGTGTACTTGAATATTTGGAGCGCTTGAAGAGTTGGCGTACTAAGAATTAAGCGTAACTTTGCACACGGTGTCCGTTTCGGGCCCATAAGTACTTTTTGGAAATATAGCGACCGTTTTGGATTGAACTCACCACTTCGTCGTGACGTACGAGGGATTTTGGCAATTTTTCGAAAGAATGAGCACTTGCAAATTTGGAACGCTTGGAGAGTCGACGTACCAAGAATTGAGCTTAACTTTTGTACACGGTGTCCGTTTTGGAACCATAAGTACTTTTTGGAAATGTAGCGACCGTTTTGGATTGAACTCACCACTTCATCGTGACGTACGAGGGATTTTGGCCATTTTTCGAAAGAATGAGGTCTTGCAAATTTGGAACGCTTGGAGAGTCGGCGTACGAAGAATTGAGCTTAACTTTTGAACACTGTGTCCGTTTTGGGCCCATAAGTACTTTTTGAAAATGAAGCGACCTTTTTGGATTGAACTCACCACTTCGTCGTGACGTACGAGGGATTTTGACCATATTTCGAAAGAATGAGCACTTGCATATTTGGAACGCTTGGAGAGTCGGCGTACGAAGAATTGAGCGTAACTTTTGCACACGGTGTCCGTTTTGGGCCCATAAGTACTTTTTGGAAATATAGCGACCGTTTTGGATTGAACTCACCACTTCATCGTGACGTACAAGGGATTTTGGCCATTTTTCGAAAGAATGGGCACTCGCATATTTGGCACGCTTAGAGAGTCGGCGGACGAAGAATTGAGCGTAACTTTTGCACACGGTGTCCGTTTTGGGCCCATATGTACTTTTTGGAAATGTGGCGACCGTTTTGGATTGGACTCACCACTTCGACGTGACGTACGAGAGATTTTGGCCACTTTTCGAAAGAATGAGCACTTGCCTATTTAGAACGCCTGGAGAGTCGACGGACGAAGAATTGAGCGTAAGTTTTGTACACGGTGTCCGTTTTGGGCCCATAAGTACTTTTTGGAAATGTAGCGACCGTTTTCGATTGAACTCACCACTTCATAACGACGTACGAGGGATTTTGGCCATTTTTTGAAAGAATGAGCACTTGTATATTTGGAACGCCTGGAGAGTCGGCGTACTAAGAATTGAGCGTAACTTTTGCACACGGTGTCCGTTTTGGGCCCATAAGTACTTTTTGGAAATATAGCGACCGTTTTGGATTGAACTTACTACTTCATCGTGACGTACGAGGGATTTTGGCAATTTTTCGAAAGAATGGGCACTTACATATTTGGCACGCTTAGAGAGTCGACGGACGAAGAATTGAGCGTAACTTTTGCACACGGTGTCCGTTTTGGGCCGATATGTACTTTTTGGAAATGTGGCGACCGTTTTGGATTGGACTCACCACTTCGTCATGACGTACGAGGGATTTTGGCCACTTTTCGAAAGAATGAGCACTTGCCTATTTAGAACGCTTAGAGAGTCGACGGACGAAGAATTGAGCGTAACTTTTGTACACAGTGTCCGTTTTGGGCCCATAAGCACTTTTTGAAAATGTAGCGACCGTTTTCGATTGAACTCACCACTTCATAACGACGTACGAGGGATTTTGGCCATTTTTCGAAAGAATGGGCACTTGCATATTTGGCACGCTTAGAGAGTCGGCGGAAAAAGAATTGAGCGTAACTTTTGCACACGGTGTCCGTTTTGGGCCCATAAGTACTTTTTGGAAATATAGCGACCGTTTTGGATTGAACTCACCACTTCATCGTGACGTACGAGGGATTTTGGCCATTTTTCGAAAGAATGGGCACTTGCATATTTGGCACGCTTAGAGAGTCGGCGGAAAAAGAATTGAGCGTAACTTTTGCACACGGTGTCCGTTTTGGGCCCATATGTACTTTTTGGAAATGTGGCGACCGTTTTGGATTGGACTCACCACTTCATCATGACGTACGAGGGATTTTGGCCACTTTTCGAAAGAATGAGCACTTGCCTATTTAGAATGCTTAGAGAGTCGACGGACGAAGAATTGAGCGTAACTTTTGTACACAGTGTCCGTTTTGGGCCCATAAGCACTTTTTGGAAATGTAGCGACCGTTTTCGATTGAACTCACCACTTCATAACGACGTACGAGGGATTTTGGCCATTTTTCGAAAGAATGAGCACTTGTATATTTAGAGCGCTTGGAGAGTCGACGGACGAAGAATTGAGCGTAACTTTTGTACACAGTGTCCGTTTTGGGCCCATAAGCACTTTTTGGAAATGTAGCGACCGTTTTCGATTGAACTCACCACTTCATAACGACGTACGAGGGATTTTGGCCATTTTTCGAAAGAATGGGCACTTGCATATTTGGCACGCTTAGAGAGTCGGCGGACGAAGAATTGAGCGTAACTTTTGCACACGGTGTCCGTTTTGGGCCCACATGTACTTTTTGGAAATGTAGCGACCATTTTGGATTGAACTCACCACTTTGTCGTGATGTACGAGGGATTTTGGCCATTTTTCAAAGGAATGAGCACTTGCATATTTAGAACGCTTGGAGACTCGACGGACGAAGAATTGAGAGCAACTTTTGCACACGGTATCCGTTTTGGGCCCATAAGTACTTTTTGGAAATGTAGCGACAGTTTTCGATTGAACTCAGCACTTCGTCATGACGTAAGAGGGATTTCGGCCACTTTTCGAACGAATGAGCACTTGCATATTTTGGCACGCTTAGAAGGTCGGCGGACGAAGAATTGAGCGTAACTTTTGCACACGGTGTCCGTTTTAGGCAGATAAGTACTTTTTGAAAATGTAGCGACCATTTTAGATTCAACACAGCACTTCGTCATGACGTACAAGGGATTTTGGCCATATTTCAAAAGAATGAGCACTTGCATATTTGGAACACTTGGATAGTCGACGTACGAAGAATTGAGCGTAACTTTTGCACAAAGTGTCCGATTTGGGCCCATAAGTACTTTTTGGAAATGTAGCGACCGTTTTGGATTGAACTCACCACTTCATCGTGACGTACGAGGGATTTTGGCCATTTTTCAAAAGAATGAGCACTTGTATATATGTAACGCTTGGAGAGTCGGCGGACAAAGAATTGAGCGTAACTTTTGCACACGGTGTCCGTTTTGGGCCCCTAAGTACTTTTTGGAAATGTAGCGACCGTTTTGGATTGAACTCACCACTTCGCCGTGACGTATGTGGGATTTTGGCCATTTTTCGAAAGAATGAGCACTTGCATATTTGGAACGCTTGGAGAGTCGACGTACGAAGAATTACGCGTAACTTTTGCACACGGTGTCCGTTTTGGGCCCATAAGTACTTTTTAGAAATGTAACGACCGTTTTGGATTGAACTCACCACTTCGCCGTGACGTATGTGGGATTTTGGCCATTTTTCGAAAGAATGAGCGCTTGCATATTTGGAACGCTTGGAGAGTTGGCGTACGAACAATTGAGCTTAACTTTTGTACATGGTATCCGTTTTGTGCCCATAAGTACTTTTTGGAAATGTAGCGACCGTTTTGAATTGAACTCACTACTTCGTCGTGACGTACGAGGGATTTTGACCATTTATCGAAAGAATGAGCACTTGCATATTTCGAACGCTTGGAGAGTCGGGGGACGAAGAATTGAGCGTAACTTTTGCACACGGTGTCCGTTTTGGGCCCATAAGTACTTTTTGGAAATGAAGCGACCGTTTTGGATTGAGCTCACCACTTCATCGTGACGTACGAGGGATTTTGCCCATTTTTCGAAAGAATCAGCACTTGCATATTTTGAACGCTTGGAGAGTCGGCGGAAGAAGAATTGGGCGTAACTTTTGCACACGATGTCCGTTTTGGGCCCATAAGTAC
>NW_019249691.1:26575-30834 GCF_002742605.1 Olea europaea var. sylvestris
TTTTTGGAAATGTAGCGACTATTTTGGATTGAACTCACCACTTCGCCGTGATGTACGAGGGATTTTGGCCATTTTTCAAAAGAATGAGCACTTGCATATTTGGCACGCTTGGAGAGTCGGCGGACGAAGAATTGAGCGTAACTTTTGCACACGGTGTCCGTTTTGGACCCATAAGTACTTTTTGGAAATGTAGCGACCATTTTGGATTGAATTCACCACTTCGTCATCACGTACGAGGGATTTTGTCCTTTTTTCGAAAGAATGAGCACTTGCATATTTAGAACGCTTGGAGAGACGGCGGACGAAGAATTGGGCGTAACTTTTGCACACGGTGTCCGTTTTGGGCCCATAAGTACTTTTTGAAAATGTGGCGACCATTTTTGATTGAACTGACCTCTTCGCCGTGACGTACGAGGGATTTCGGTCATATTTCGAAAGAATGAGCACTTGCATATTTGGAACGCTTGGAGAGTCGGCGGATGAAGAATTGAGCGTAACTTTTGCACACAGTGTCCGTTTTGGGCACATATGTACTTTTTGGAAATGTGGCGACCGTTTTGGATTGGACTCACCACTTCGTCATGACGTACAAGGGATTTTGGCCACTTTTCGAAAGAATGAGCACTTGCCTATTTAGAACGCTTAGAGAGTCGACGGACGATCAATTGAGCGTAACTTTTGTACACGGTGTCCGTTTTGGGCCCATAAGCACTTTTTCGAAATGTAGCGACCGTTTTCGATTGAACTCACCACTTCATAACGACGTACGAGGGATTTTGGCCATTTTTCGAAAGAATGAGCACTTGCATATTTGGAACGCTTGGAGAGACGGCGTATGAAGAATTGAGCGTAACTTTTGCACACGGTGTCCGTTTTGAGCCCATAAGTACTCTTTGTAAATGTAGGGACCGTTTTGGATTGAACTCACCATTTCTTCATGACGTATGAGTGATTTTGGCCATTTTTTGAAAGAATGAGCACTCGAATATTTGGAGCGCTTGTAGAGTCAGCGTACGAAGAATTGAGCTTAACTTTTGCACACCGTGTCCGTTTTGGGCCCATATGTACTTTTTGGAAATGTAGCGACCGTTTTGGATTGAACTCACCACTTTGTCATGATGTACGAGGGATTTTGGCCATTTTTCAAAGGAATGAGCACTTGCATATTTAGAACGCTTGGAGACTCGACGGACGAAGAATTGAGAGTAACTTTTGCACACGGTATCCGTTTTGGGCCCATAAGTACTTTTTGGAAATGTAGCGACCGTTTTCGATTGAACTCAGCACTTCGTCATGATGTAAGAGGGATTTCGGCTACTTTTCGAACGAATGAGCACTTGCATATTTGGCACGCTTAGAAGGTCGGCGGACGAAGAATTGAGCGTAACTTTTGCACACGGTGTCCGTTTTAGGCAGATAAGTACTTTTTGAAAATGTAGCGACCATTTTAGATTCAACATAGCACTTCGTCATGACGTACAAGGGATTTTGGCCATATTTCAAAAGAATGAGCACTTGCATATTTGGAACACTTGGATAGTCGGCGTACGAAGAATTGAGCGTAACTTTTGCACAAAGTGTTCGATTTGGGCCCCTAAGTACTTTTTGGAAATGTAGCGACCATTTTGGATTCAACTCACCACTTCGTCGTGCCGTACGAGGGATTTTGGCCATTTTTCGAAAGAATGAGCACTTGCATATTTGGCACGCTTGGAGAGTCGGCGGACGAAGAATTGAGCGTAACTTTTGCACACGGTGTCAGTTTTGGGCACATAAGTACTTTTTGGAAATGTAGCGACCATTTTGGATTGAATTCACCACTTCGTCGTCACGTATGAGGGATTTTGTCCGTTTTTCGAAAGAATGAGCACTTCCATATTTAGAACGCTTGGAGAGACGGCGGACGAAGAATTGGGCGTAACTTTTTCTACATGGTGTCCGTTTTGGGCCCATAAGTACTTTTTGGAAATGTGGCGACCGTTTTTGATTGAACTCACCACTTCGTCATGACGTACGAGGGATTTCGATCATATTTCGAAAGAATGAGCACTTGCATATTTGGAACGCTTGGAGAGTCGGCGGACGAAGAATTGAGCATAACTTTTGCACACGGTGTCCGTTTTGGGCCCCTAAGTACTTTTTGGAAATGTAGCGACCGTTTTGGATTGAACTCGCCACTTCGTCGTGACGTACGAGGGATTTTGGCCATATTTCGAAAGAATGAGCACTTGTATATTTAGAATGCTTGGAGAGTCGACGAACGATGAATTGAGCGTAACCTTTGCACACGGTGTCCGTTTTGGGCAGAAAAGTTCTTTTTGGAAATGTAGCGACCGTTTTGGATTGAACTCACCACTTCACTGTGACGTACGAGGGATTTTGGCCATTTTTCAAAAGAATGAGCGATTGCATATTTGTTACGCTTGGAGAGTCCGCGTACGAAGAATTGAGCGTAACTTTTGCACACGGTGTCCGTTTTGGGCCCATAAGTACTCTTTGGAAATGTAGTGACTGTTTTGGATTGAACTCACCACTTCGTCGTGACGTACGAGGGATTTTTGCCATTTTTTGAAAGAATGAGAACTTCCATATTTGGAACACTTGGAGAGTCGGCGTACGAAGAATTGAGCTAAACTTTTGAACACGGTGTCCGTTTTGGGCCCATAAGTACTTTTTGGAAATGTAGCGACCGTTTTGGATTGACCTCACCACTTCGTCGTGATTTACGAGGGATTTTGACCATATTTCGAAAGAATGAGCACTTGCATATTTGGAACGCTTGGAGAGTCGGCGTACAGAATTGAGCGTAACTTTTTCACACGGTGTCCGTTTTGGGCCCATAAGTACTTTTTGGAAATATAGCAACCGTTTTGGATTGAACTCACCACTTTGTCGTGACGTACGAGGGATTTTGGCCATTTTTTGAAAGAATGAGCACTTGCATATTTGGAGCGCTTGTAGAGTCAGCGTACAAAGAATTGAGCTTAACTTTTGTACACGGTGTCCGTTTTGGGCCCGTAAGTACGTTTTGGAAATGTAGCGACCGTTTTGGATCGAACTCACCACTTCGTCATGACGTACAAGGGATTTTGGCCATTTTTCGAAAGAATGAGCACTTGCATATTTGGAACGCTTGAAGAGTCGGCGTACTAAGAGTTGAGTGTAACTTTTGCACACGGTGTCTGTTTTGGGCCAATAAGTACTTTTTGGAAATGTAGCGACCATTTTGGATTGAACTCACCACTTCATCGTGACATACGAGGGATTTTGCCCATATTTCGAAAGAATGAGCACTTGCATATTTGGAGCGCTTGTAGAGTCAGCGTACGAAGAATTGAACTTAACTTTTGTACATGGTGTCCGTTTTGGGCCCATAAGTACGTTTTGGAAATGTAGCGACCGTTTTGGATTGAACTCACCACTTCATCCTGACGTACGAGGGATTTTGGCCATTTTTCGAAAGAATGAGCACTTGCATATTTGGAACGCTTGTAGAGTCAGCGTACGAAGAATTGAACTTAACTTTTGTACATGGTGTCCATTTTGGGCCCATAAGTACGTTTTGGAAATGTAGCGACCGTTTTGGATTGAACTCACCACTTCATCCTGACGTACGAGGGATTTTGGCCATTTTTCGAAAGAATGAGCACTTGCAAATTTTGAACGCTTGGAGAGTTGGCGTACTAGGAATTGAGCGTAACTTTTGCACACGGTGTCCATTTTGGGCCCATAAGTACTTTTTGGAAATGTAGCGACCGTTTTGGAATGAACTCACCACTTCGTCGTGACGTACGAGGGATTTTGGCCATTTTTCGAAAGAATGAGCACTTGCATATTTGGAACGCTTGGAGAGTCGGCGTACGAAGAATTGAGCTTAACTTTTGTACACGGCGTCCGTTTTGGGCCCATAAGTACTTTTTCGAAATGTAGCGACCGTTTTGGATTGAACTCACCACTTCGTCATGACATACGAGGGGATTTTTGCCATTTTTTGAAAGAATGAGCACTTGCATATTTAGAACGCTTGGAGAGTCGGCGGACGAAGAATTGAGCGTAACTTTTGCACACGGTGTCCGTTTTGGGCCCATAAGTACTTTTTGGAAATGAAGCGACCGATTTAGATTGAACTCACCACTTCATCGTGACGTATGAGGGATTTTGGCCATTTTTCGAAAGAATGAGCACTTGCATATTTGGAATGCTTGGAGAGTCGGAGTACGAAGAATTGAGCGTAACTTTTGCACACGGTGTCCGTTTTG
>NW_019249691.1:31182-31783 GCF_002742605.1 Olea europaea var. sylvestris
ACCATTTTGGATTGACTCACCACTTCGTCGTGACGTACGAGGGATTTTGTCCATTTTTCGAAAGAATGAGTACTTGAATATTTGGAGCGCTTGTAGAGTTGGCGTACTAAGAATTGAGCGTAACTTTTGCACACGGTGTCCGTTTCGGGCCCATAAGTACTTTTTGGAAATATAGCGACCGTTTTGGATTGAACTCACCACTTCATCATGACGTACGAGGGATTTTGGCAATTTTTCGAAAGAATGAGCACTTGCATATTTGGAACGCTTGGAGAGTCGGCGTACCAAGAATTGAGCGTAACTTTTGCACACGGTATCCGTTTCGGGCCCACAAGTACTTTTTGGAAATGTAGCGACCATTTTGGATTGAAATTAAGACTTTTTCGTGATGTATGAGGGATTTCGGCCATTTTTTGAAAGAATATGCACTTGCATATTTGGAACGCTTGGATAGTCGGCGTACGAAGAATTGAGCGTAAATTTTGCACACGGTGTCTGTTTTCGGCTCATAAGTACTTTTTGGAATTGTAGCGACCATTTTGGATTGAACTCACCACTTCGTCATGACGTATGAGGGATTTTGGCCATTTTTCGAAAGAAT
>NW_019249691.1:32791-33013 GCF_002742605.1 Olea europaea var. sylvestris
CATAAGTACTTTTTAGAAATGTAACGACCGTTTTGGATTGAACTCACCACTTCACCGTGACGTACGAGGGATTTTGGCCATTTTTCGAAAGAATGAGCTCTTGCATATTTGGAACGCTTGGAGAGCCAGCGTACGAAGAATTGAGCTTAACTTTTGTACACGGTGTCCATTTTGTGCCCATAAGTACTTTTTGGAAATGTAGCGACCGTTTTGGATTGAACT
>NW_019249691.1:33094-33272 GCF_002742605.1 Olea europaea var. sylvestris
GTCCGTTTTGGGCCCATAAGTACTTTTTGGAAATGTAGCGACCGTTTTCGATTGAACTCACCACTTCATCATGACGTACGACGAATTTTGGCCATTTTTCAAAAGAATGAACACTTGCATATTTGGAACGCTTGGAGAGTCGGCGTACGAAGAATTGAGCGTAACTTTTGCACACGGT
>NW_019249691.1:33338-53558 GCF_002742605.1 Olea europaea var. sylvestris
AACTTTTGCACACGGTGTCCGTTTTGGGCCCATAAGTACTTTTTGGAAATATAGCGACCGTTTGGGTTGAACTCACCACTCATCGTGACGTACGAGGGATTTTGGCCATTTTCCTAAAGAATGAGCACTTGCATATTTGGAACGCTTGGAGAGTTGGCGTATGAAGAATTGAGCTTAGCTTTTGAACACGGTGTCCGTTTTGGGCCCATATGTACTTTTTGGTAATGTAGTGACCGTTTTGGATTGACTCACCACTTCGTCGTGACGTACGAGGGATTTTGGCCATTTTTCGAAAGAATGAGTACTTGAATATTTGGAGCGCTTGTAGAGTTGGCGTACTAAGAATTGAGCGTAACTTTTGCACACGGTGTCCGTTTCGGGCCCATAAGTACTTTTTGGAAATATAGCGACCGTTTTGGATTGAACTCACCACTTCGTCATGACGTATGAGGGATTTTGGCAATTTTTCGAAAGAATGAGCACTTGCCTATTTAGAACGCTTGGAGAGTCGACGAACGAAGAATTGAGCGTAACTTTTGCACACGGTGTCCGTTTCGGGCCCATAAGTACTTTTTGGAAATATAGCGACCGTTTTGGATTGAACTCACCACTTCGTCATGACGTATGAGGGATTTTGGCAATTTTTCGAAAGAATGAGCACTTGCCTATTTAGAACGCTTGGAGAGTCGACGAACGAAGAATTGAGCGTAACTTTTGCACACGGTGTCCGTTTCGGGCCCATAAGTACTTTTTGGAAATATAGCGACCGTTTTGGATTGAACTCACCACTTCGTCATGACGTATGAGGGATTTTGGCAATTTTTCGAAAGAATGAGCACTTGCCTATTTAGAACGCTTGGAGAGTCGACGAACGAAGAATTGAGCGTAACTTTTGCACACGGTGTCCGTTTTGGGCCCATAAGTACTCTTTGGAAAAGTAGCGACCGTTTTCGATTGAACTCACCACTTCATCATGACGTACGATGGATTTTGGCCATTTTTAAAAAGAATGAGCACTTGCATATTTGGAACGCTTGGAGAGTCGGTGTACGAAGAATTGAGCGTAACTTTTGCACACGGTGTCCGTTTTGGGGCCCATAAGTACTTTTTAGAAATGTAACGACCGTTTTGGATTGAACTCGCCACTTCGCTGTGACGTATGAGGGATTTCGGCCCTTTTTTAAAAGAATGAGCGCTTGCATATTTGGAACGCGTGGAGAGTCGGTGTACGAAGAATTGAGCGTAACTTTTGCACACGGTGTCCGTTTTGGGCCCATAAATGAGCACTTGCATATGTGGAACGCTTGGAGAGTCGGCGTACGAACAATTGAGCTTAACTTTTGTACACGGTGTCCGTTTTGGGCCCATAAGTACTTTTTGGAAATGTTGCGACCGCTTTGAATTGAACTCACTACTTCGTCGTGACGTACGAGGGATTTTGGCCATTTTTCGAAGGAATGAGCACTTGCATATTTGGAACGCTTGGAGAGTCGGCGGACTAAGAATTGAGTGTAACTTTTGCACACGGTGTCCGTTTTGGGCCCATAAGTACTTTTTGGAAATGAAGCGACCGTTTTGGATTGAACTCACCACTTCGTCGTGACGTACGAGGGATTTTGTCCATTTTTCGAAAGAATGAGCACTTGCATATTTAGAACGCTTGGAGAGTCGGTGGAAGAAGAATTGGGTGTAAGTTTGCACACGATGTCCGTTTTGGGCCCATAAGTACTTTTTGGAAATGTAGCGACTATTTTGGATTGAACTCACCACTTCGCCGTGCTGTACAAGGGATTTTGGCCATTTTTCGAAAGAATGAACACTTGCATATTTGGCACGCTTGGAGAGTCGGCGGACGAAGAATTGAGCGTAACTTTTGCACACGGTGTCCGTTTTGGGCCCATAAGTACTTTTTGGAAATGTAGCGACCATTTTGGATTGAATTCACCACTTCGTCGTCACGTACGAGGGATTTTGTCCATTTTTCGAAAGAATGAGCACTTGCATATTTAGAACGCTTGGAGAGTCGGCGGACGAAGAATTGGCCGTAACTTTTGCACACGGTGTCCGTTTTGGGCCCATAAGTACTTTTTGAAAATGAAGTGACCGATTTGGATTGAACTCACCACTTCATCGTGACATATGAGGGATTTTCGCCATTTTTCGAAAGAATGAGCACTTGCATATTTGGAACGCTTGGAGAGTCGGAGTACGAAGAATTGAGCGTAACTTTTGCACACGGTGTCCGTTTTGGGCCCATAAGTACTTTTTCGAAATATAGCGGCTGTTTGGGTTGAACTCACCACTTCATCGTGACGTACGAGGGATTTTGGCCATTTTCCTAAAGAATGAGCACTTGCATATTTGGAACGCTTGGAGAGTGGGCGTATGAAGAATTGAGCTTAGCTTTTGAACACGGTGTTCGTTTTGGGCCCATATGTACTTTTCGGAAATGTAGTGACCGTTTTGGATTGCACTCACCACTTCGTCGTGACGTACGAGGGATTTTGGCCATATTTCGAAAGAATGAGTACTTGAATATTTGGAGCGCTTGTAGAGTTGGCGTACTAAGAATTTAGCGTAATTTTTGTACACGGTGTCCGTTTCGGGCCCATAAGTACTTTTTGGAAATACAGCGACCATTTTGGATTGAACTCACCACTTCGTCGTGACGTACGAGGGACTTTAGCAATTTTTCGAAAGAATGAGCACTTGCATATTTGGAACGCTTGGAGAGTCGTCGTACCAAGAATTGAGCTTAACTTTTGCACACGGTGTCCGTTTTGGGACCATAAGTACTTTTTGGAAATGTAGCGACCATTTTCGATTGAACTCAACACTTCATCATGACGTACGACGGATTTTGGCCATTTTTCAAAAGAACGAGCACTTGCATATTTGGAACGTTTGGAGAGTCGGCGTACGAAGAATTGAGCGTAACTTTTGCACACGGTGTCCGTTTTGGGCCCATAAGTACTCTTTGGAAATGTAGGGACCGTTTTGGATTGAACTCACCACTTCGTCGTGACGTACGAGGGATTTTGGCCATTTTTCAAAAGAATGAGCACTTGCATATTTGGAACGCTTGGAGAGTCGGCGTACGAAGAATTGAGCTTAACTTTTGTACACGGTGTCCGTTTTGGGCCCATAAGTACTTTTTCAAAATGTAGCGACCGTTTTGGATTGAACTCACCACTTCGTCGTGACATACGAGGGGATTTTGGCCATTTTTTGAATGAATGAGCACTTGCATATTTAGAACGCTTGGAGAGTCGGCGGACGAAGAATTGGGCGTAACTTTTGCACACGGTGTCCGTTTCGGGCCCATAAGTACTTTCTGGAAATGTAGCGACCGTTTCGGATTCAACTCACAACTTCGTCGTGTCGTACGAGTTATTTCGGCCATTTTTCGAAAGAATGAGCACTTGCATCTTTGGAACGCTTGGAGAGTCGGAGTACGAAGAATTGAGCGTAACTTTTGCACACGGTGTCCGTTTTGGGCCCATAAGTACTTTTTTTAAATATAGCGACCGTTTGGGTTGAACTCACCACTTCATCGTGACGTACGAGGGATTTTGTCCATTTTCCTAAAGAATGAGCACTTGCATATTTGAAACGCTTGGAGAGTGGGCGTATGAAGAATTGAGCTTAGCTTTTGAACACGGTGTCCGTTTTGGGCCCATATGTACTTTTTGGAAATGTAGTGACCGTTTTGGATTACACTCCCCACTTCGTCGTGACCTACGAGGGATTTTGGCCATATTTGGAAAGAATGAGTACTTGAATATTTGGAGCGCTTGTAGAGTTGGCGTACTAAGAATTTAGCGTAACTTTTGCACACGGTGTCCGTTTCGGGCCCATAAGTACTTTTTGGAAATATAGAGACCTTTTTGGATTGAACTCACCACTTCGTCGTGACGTACGAGGGATTTTGGCAATTTTTCGAAAGAATGAGCACTTGCCTATTTAGAACGCTTGGAGAGTCGACGAACGAAGAATTGAGCGTAACTTTTGCACACGGTGTCCGTTTCGGGCCCATAAGTACTTTTTGGAAATATAGAGACCTTTTTGGATTGAACTCACCACTTCGTCGTGACCTACGAGGGATTTTGACCATTTTCCTAAAGAATGAGCACGTGCATATTTGGAACGCTTGGAGAGGCGTCGTACGAAGAATTGAGCGTAACTTTTGCACACGGTGTCCGTTTCGGGCCCATAAGTACTTTTTGGAAATATAGAGACCTTTTTGGATTGAACTCACCACTTCGTCGTGACCTACGAGGGATTTTGACCATTTTCCTAAAGAATGAGCACGTGCATATTTGGAACGCTTGGAGAGGCGTCGTACGAAGAATTGAGCGTAACTTTTGCACACGGTGTCCGTTTCGGGCCCATAAGTACTTTTTGGAAATATAGAGACCTTTTTGGATTGAACTCACCACTTCGTCGTGACCTACGAGGGATTTTGACCATTTTCCTAAAGAATGAGCACGTGCATATTTGGAACGCTTGGAGAGGCGTCGTACGAAGAATTGAGCGTAACTTTTGCACACGGTGTCCGTTTTGGGCCCATAAGTACTTTTTGGAAATGTAACGACCGTTTTGGATTGAACTCACCACTTCGTCGTGACCTACGAGGGATTTTGACCATTTTCCTAAAGAATGAGCACGTGCATATTTGGAACGCTTGGAGAGTGGGCGTATGAAGAATTGAGCTCAACTTTTGAACACGGTGTCCGTTTTGGGCCCATATGTACTTTTTGGAAATGTAGTGACCGTTTTGGATTGCACTCCCCACTTCGTCGTGACCTACGAGGGATTTTGGCCATATTTTGAAAGAATGAGTACTTGAATATTTGGAGCGCTTGTAGAGTTGGCGTACTAAGAATTTAGCGTAACTTTTGCACACGGTGTCCGTTTCGGGCCCATAAGTACTTTTTGGAAATATAGCGACCTTTTTGGATTGAACTCACCACTTCGTCGTGACATACGAGGGGATTTTTGCCATTTTTTGAAAGAATGAGCACTTGCATATTTAGAACGCTTGGAGAGTCGGCGGACGAAGAATTGAGCGTAACTTTTGCACACGGTGTCCGCTTTGGGCCCATAAGTACTTTTTGGAAATGAAGCGACCGATTTGGATTGAACTCACAACTTCGTCGTGACGTACGAGGGATTTCGGCCATTTTTCGAAAGAATGAGCACTTGCATATTTGGAAGGCTTGGAGAGTCGGCGTACGAAGAATTGAGCGTAACTTTTGCACACGGTGTCCGTTTTGGGCCCATAAGTACTTTTTGGAAATGAAGCGACCGATTTGGATTGAACTCACAACTTCATCGTGACGTATGAGGGATTTTGGCCATTTTTGAAAGAATGAGCACTTGCATATTTGGAAGGCTTGGAGAGTCGGCGTACGAAGAATTGATCGTAACTTTTGCACACGGTGTCCGTTTTGGGCCCATAAGTACTTTTTGGAAATGTAGCGACTGTTTCGGATTGAACTCACCACTTTTTCGTGAAGTATTAGGGATTTTGGCCATTTTTCGAAAGAATGAGCACTTGAATATATGGAACGCTTGTAGAGTTAGCGTACGAAGAATTGAGCTTAACTTTTGCACATGGTGTCCATTTTGGGCCCATAAGTACTTTTTGGAAATGAAGCGACCGTTTTGGATTGAACTCACCACTTCGTCATGAAGTACGAAGGATTTTGGCCATTTTTTGAAGGAAAGTGCACTTGCATATTTAGAACGCTTGGAGAGTCGACGGACAAAGAATTGAGCGTAACTTTTGCACACGGTGTCTGTTTTGGGTCCATAAGTACTTTTTGGAAATGTAGCGACCGTTTTGGATTGAACTCACCACTTCATCGTGACGTATGAGGGATTTTGACCATTTTTCGAAAGAATGAGCACTGGCATATTTGGAATGCTTGGAGAGTCGGCGTACGAAGAATTGAGCGTAACTTTTGCACACGGTGTCTGTTTTGGGTCCATAAGTACTTTTTGGAAATGTAGCGACCGTTTTGGATTGAACTCACCACTTCATCGTGACGTATGAGGGATTTTGGCCATTTTTCGAAAGAATGAGCACTGGCATATTTGGAATGCTTGGAGAGTCGGCGTACGAACAATTGAGCTTAACTTTTGAACACGGTGTCCATTTTGGGCCCATAAGTTCTTTTTGGAAATGTACCGACCGTTTTGGATTGAACTCACCACTTCGTCATGACGTACGAGGGATTTTGGCCATTTTTCGAAGGAAAGTGCACTTGCATATTTAGGACGCTTGGAGAGTCAGCGTACGAAGAATTGAGCTTAACTTTTGCGCACGGCGTCCATTTTGGGCTCATAAGTTCTTTTAGGAAATGTAGCGACCGTTTTGGATTGAACTAACCACTTCGTCGTGACGTAGGAGGGATTTTGGGCAGTTTTCGAAAGAATTAGCACTTGCATATTTGGAACGCTTGGAGAGTCGGTGTACGAAGAATTGAGCGTAAATTTTGCACACGGTGTCCGTTTTGGGCCCATAAGTACTTTTTGGAAATATAGCGACCGTTTTGGATTGAACTCACCACTTCGTCGAGACGTACGTGGGATTTTGGCCATTTTTCGAATGAATGAGCACTTGCATATTTAGAACGCTTGGACAGTCGGCAGACGAAGAATTGAGCGTAACTTTTGCACACGGTGTCCGTTTTGGGCCCATAAGTACTTTTTGGAAATGAAGCGACCGTTTTGGATTGAACTCACCACTTCGTCGTGACGTCCGAGGGATTTTGGCCATTTTTCGAAGGAAGGTGCACTTGCATATTTAGAACTCTTGGAGAGTCGACGGACGAAGAATTGAGCGTAACTTTTGCACACGGTGTCTGTTTTGGGCCCATAAGTACTTTTTGGAAATGTAGCGACCGTTTTGGATTGAACTCACCACTTCGTCGTGATGTACGAGGGATTTTGGCGATTTTTCGATGGAATGAGCACTTGCTTATTTGGAACGCTTGGAGAGTCAGCGTAGTAATAATTGAGCATAACTTTTGCACACGGTGTTCGTTTTGGGCCCATAAATACTTTTTGGAAATGAAGCGACCATTTTGGATTGAACTCACCCCTTCATCGTGAACTACGAGGGATTTTGGCCATTTTTCGAAGGAAAGTGCACTTGCATATTTAGATCGCTTGGAGAGTCGATGAACGAAGAATTGAGCGTAACTTTTGCACACGGTGTCTGTTTTGGGCCCATAAGTACTTTTTGGAAATGTAGCGACCGTTTTGGATTGAACTCACCACTTCTTCGTGATGTATGAGGGATTTTGGCCATTTTTTGAAAGAATGAGCAATTGAATATTTGGAACGCTTGTAGAGTCAGCGTATGATGAATTGAGCTTAACTTTTGCACACGGTGTCCATTTTGGGTCCATAAGTACTTTTTGGAAATGTAGCGACCGTTTCGAATTGAACTCACCACTTCGTCGTGATGTGCGAGGGATTTTCGCCATTTTTCGATAGAATGAGCACTTGCATATTTGGAATGCTTGGAGAGTCGACGTACGAAGAATTGAGCGTAACTTTTACACACGGTGTCCGTTTCGGGCCCATAAGTACTTTTTGGAAATGTAGCGACCGTTTCGAATTGAACTCACCACTTCGTCGTGACGTACGAGGGATTTTGACCATTTTTCGAAAGAATGAGCACTGGCATATTTGGAACGCTTGGAGAGTCGGCCTACGAAGAATTGAGCTTAACTTTTGAACACGGTTTCCGTTTTGGGCCCATAAGTTCTTTTTGGAAATGTAGCGACCGTTTTGGATTGAACTCACCACTTCGTCATGACGTACGAGGGATTTTGGCCATTTTTCAAAAGAATGAGCTCTTGCATATTTGGAACGCTTGGGGATTTTGGCCATTTTTCAAAAGAATGAGCTCTTGCATATTTGGAACGCTTGGGGATTTTGGCCATTTTTCAAAAGAATGAGCTCTTGCATATTTGGAACGCTTGGGGATTTTGGCCATTTTTCAAAAGAATGAGCTCTTGCATATTTGGAACGCTTGGGGATTTTGGCCATTTTTCAAAAGAATGAGCTCTTGCATATTTGGAACGCTTGGGGATTTTGGCCATTTTTCAAAAGAATGAGCTCTTGCATATTTGGAACGCTTGGGGATTTTGGCCATTTTTCAAAAGAATGAGCTCTTGCATATTTGGAACGCTTGGGGATTTTGGCCATTTTTCAAAAGAATGAGCTCTTGCATATTTGGAACGCTTGGGGATTTTGGCCATTTTTCAAAAGAATGAGCTCTTGCATATTTGGAACGCTTGGGGATTTTGGCCATTTTTCAAAAGAATGAGCTCTTGCATATTTGGAACGCTTGGGGATTTTGGCCATTTTTCAAAAGAATGAGCTCTTGCATATTTGGAACGCTTGGGGATTTTGGCCATTTTTCAAAAGAATGAGCTCTTGCATATTTGGAACGCTTGGGGATTTTGGCCATTTTTCAAAAGAATGAGCTCTTGCATATTTGGAACGCTTGGGGATTTTGGCCATTTTTCAAAAGAATGAGCTCTTGCATATTTGGAACGCTTGGGGATTTTGGCCATTTTTCAAAAGAATGAGCTCTTGCATATTTGGAACGCTTGGGGATTTTGGCCATTTTTCAAAAGAATGAGCTCTTGCATATTTGGAACGCTTGGGGATTTTGGCCATTTTTCAAAAGAATGAGCTCTTGCATATTTGGAACGCTTGGGGATTTTGGCCATTTTTCAAAAGAATGAGCTCTTGCATATTTGGAACGCTTGGGGATTTTGGCCATTTTTCAAAAGAATGAGCTCTTGCATATTTGGAACGCTTGGGGATTTTGGCCATTTTTCAAAAGAATGAGCTCTTGCATATTTGGAACGCTTGGGGATTTTGGCCATTTTTCAAAAGAATGAGCTCTTGCATATTTGGAACGCTTGGGGATTTTGGCCATTTTTCAAAAGAATGAGCTCTTGCATATTTGGAACGCTTGGGGATTTTGGCCATTTTTCAAAAGAATGAGCTCTTGCATATTTGGAACGCTTGGGGATTTTGGCCATTTTTCAAAAGAATGAGCTCTTGCATATTTGGAACGCTTGGGGATTTTGGCCATTTTTCAAAAGAATGAGCTCTTGCATATTTGGAACGCTTGGGGATTTTGGCCATTTTTCAAAAGAATGAGCTCTTGCATATTTGGAACGCTTGGGGATTTTGGCCATTTTTCAAAAGAATGAGCTCTTGCATATTTGGAACGCTTGGGGATTTTGGCCATTTTTCAAAAGAATGAGCTCTTGCATATTTGGAACGCTTGGGGATTTTGGCCATTTTTCAAAAGAATGAGCTCTTGCATATTTGGAACGCTTGGGGATTTTGGCCATTTTTCAAAAGAATGAGCTCTTGCATATTTGGAACGCTTGGGGATTTTGGCCATTTTTCAAAAGAATGAGCTCTTGCATATTTGGAACGCTTGGGGATTTTGGCCATTTTTCAAAAGAATGAGCTCTTGCATATTTGGAACGCTTGGGGATTTTGGCCATTTTTGAAAGAATGAGCACTTGCATATTTGGAAGGCTTGGAGAGTCGGCGTACGAAGAATTGATCGTAACTTTTGCACACGGTGTCCATTTTGGGCCCATAAGTACTTTTTGGAAATGTAGCGACTGTTTCGGATTGAACTCACCACTTTTTCGTGACGTACGAGGGATTTTGGCCATTTTTCGAAAGAATGAGCACTTGAATATATGGAACGCTTGTCGAGTTAGCGTACGAAGAATTGAGCTTAACTTTTGCACATGGTGTCCATTTTGGGCCCATAAGTACTTTTTGGAAATGAAGCGACCGTTTTGGATTGAACTCACCACTTCGTCATGAAGTACGAGGGATTTTGGCCATTTTTTGTAGGAAAGTACACTTGCATATTTAGAACGCTTGGAGAGTCGACGGACTAAGAATTGAGCGTAACTTTTGCACACGGTGTCTGTTTTGGGTCTGTAAGTACTTTTTGGAAATGTAGCGACCGTTTTGGATTGAACTCACCACTTCATCAAAACGTAAGAGGAATTTTGGCAATTTTTCGAAGAACGAGCACTTCCATACTTACAAAGCTTGGATTGCAGGCGTTCAAAGAATTGAGCGTGAGTTTTGCAGACGGTGTCAGTTATGGGCCCATAAGTACTTTTCGAAAATGTAGTGACCGTTTTGGATCGAACTCACCGCTTCGTCATGATGCATGAGGGATTTTAGCGATTTTTTGAAGAATGAGCACTTGCGTATTTTGATTCTCGGCATGCGAAAAGTGATGTACGAGGGATTTTCACCATTTTTCGATAGAATGAGCACTTGCATATTTGGAATGCTTGGAGAGTCGGCGTACGAAGAATTGAGCGTAACTTTTACACACGGTGACCGTTTCGGGCCTATAAGTACTTTTTGGAAATGTAGCGACCGTTTTGGATTGAACTCACCACTTCATCGTGACGTACGAGGGATTTTGGCCATTTTTCGAAAGAATGAGCACTGGCATATTTGGAATGCTTGGAGAGTTGGCGTACGAACAATTGAGCTTAACTTTTGAACACGGTGTCCGTTTTGGGCCCATAAGTTCTTTTTGGAAATGTACCGACCGTTTTGGATTGAACTCACCACTTCGTCATGACGTACGAGGGATTTTGGCCATTTACCGAAGGAAAGTGCACTTGCATATTTAGGACGCTTGGAGAGTCAGCGTACGAAGAATTGAGCTTAACTTTTGCGCACGGCGTCCATTTTGGGCCCATAAGTACTTTTAGGAAATGTAGCGACCGTTTTGGATTGAACTAACCACTTCGTCGTGACGTACGAGGGATTTTGGCCATTTTTCGAAAGAATTAGCACTTGCATATTTGGAACGCTTGGAGAGTCGGCGTACGAAGAATTGAGCGTAAATTTTGCACACGGTGTCCGTTTTGGGCCCATAAGTACTTTTTGGAAATATAGCGACCGTTTTGGATTGAACTCACCACTTCGTCGAGACGTACGAGGGATTTTGGCCATTTTTCGAATGAATGAGCACTTGCATATTTAGAATGCTTGGACAGTCGGCAGACGAAGAATTGAGTGTAACTTTTGCACATGGTGTCCGTTTTGGGCCCATAAGTACTTTTTGGAAATGAAGCGACCGTTTTGGATTGAACTCACCACTTCATCGTGATGTACGAGGGATTTTGGCCATTTTTCGAAGGAAGGTGCACTTGCATATTTAGAACTCTTGGAGAGTCGACGGACGAAGAATTGAGCGTAACTTTTGCACACGGTGTCTGTTTTGGGCCCATAAGTACTTTTTGGAAATGTAGCGACCATTTTGGATTGAACTCACCACTTCATCGTGATGTACGAGGGATTTTGGCGATTTTTCGATAGAATGAGCACTTGCTTATTTGGAACGCTTGGAGAGTCGGCGTAGTAATAATTGAGCATAACTTTTGCACACGGTGTCCGTTTTGGGCCCATAAGTACATTTTGGAAATGAAGCGACCATTTTGGATTGAACTCACCACCTCATCGTGAACTACGAGGGATTTTGACCGTTTTTTGAAGGAAAGTGCACTTGTATATTTAGAAGGCTTGGAGAGTCGACGAACGAAGAATTGAGCGTAACTTTTACACACGGTGTCTGTTTTGGGCCCATAAGTACTTTTTGGAAATGTAGCGACCGTTTTGGATTGAACTCACCACTTCGTCGTGATGTATGAGGGATTTTTGCCATTTTTCGAAAGAATGAGCAATTGAATATTTGGAACGCTTGTAGAGTCAGCGTATGATGAATTGAGCTTAACTTTTGCACACGGTGTCCATTTTAGGTCCATAAGTACTTTTTGGAAATGTAGCGACCGTTTCGAATTGAACTCACCACTTCGTCGTGACGTACGAGGGATTTTGGCCATTTTCCGAAAGAATGAGTACTTGCATATTTGGAACGCTTGGAGAGTCGGCCTACGAAGAATTGAGCTTAACTTTTGAACACGGTGTCCGTTTTGGGCCCATATGTACTTTTTGAAAATGTGGCGACCGTTTTGGATTGAACTCACCACTTCGCCGTGAGGTACGAGGGATTTTGGCCATTTTCCGAAAGAATGAGTACTTGCATATTTGGAACGCTTGGAGAGTCGGCCTACGAAGAATTGAGCTTAACTTTTGAACACGGTGTCCGTTTTGGGCCCATAAGATCTTTTTGGAAATGTAGCGACCGTTTTGGATTGAACTCACCACTTCGTCATGACGTACGAGGGATTTTGGCCATTTTTCGAAGGAAAGTGCACTTGCATATTTAGGACGCTTGGAGAGTCAGCGTACGAAGAATTGAGATTAACTTTTGCGCACGGCATCCATTTCAGGCCCATAAGTACTTTTAGGAAATGTAGCGACCGTTTTGGATTGAACTCACCACTTCGCCGTGAGGTACGAGGGATTTTGGCCATTTTTAAAAAGAATTAGCACTTGCATATTTGGAACGCTGGGAGAGTCGGTGTACGAAGAATTGAGCGTAACTTTTGCACACGGTGTCTGTTTTTGGCCCATAAGTACTTTTTGGAAATATAGCAACCGTTTTGGATTGAACTCACCACTTCGTCGAGACGTACGAGGGATTTTGGCCATTTTTCAAAAGAATGAGCTCTTGCATATTTGGAACGCTTGGAGAGCCGGCGTACGAAGAATTGAGCTTAACTTTTGCACACGGTGTCCGTTTTGGGCCGATAAGTACTTTTTGGAAATGAAACGACCGTTTTGGATTGAACTCACCACTCCGTCGTGACATACGAGGGATTTTGGCCATTTTTCAAAAGAATGAGCACTTGCATATTTCAAACGCTTGGAGAGTCGGCGGACGAAGAACTGAGCGTAACTTTTGCACACGGTGTCCGTTTTGGGCCCATAAGTACTTTTTGGAAATGTAGCGACCATTTTGGATTGAACTCACCACTTCGTTGTGACATACGAGGGATTTCGGCCATTTTTTGAAAGAATTAGCACTTGCATATTTCAAACGCTTGGAGAGTCGGCGGACGAAGAATTGAGCGTAACTTTTGCACACGGTGTCAGTTTTGGGCCCATAAGTACTTTTTTGAAATGAAGCGACCGATTTGGATTGAACTCACAACTTCATCATGACGTACGAGGGATTTTGGCCATTTTTGAAAGAATGAGCACTTGCATATTTGGAAGGCTTGGAGAGTCGGCGTACGAAGAATTGATCGTAACTTTTGCACACGGTGTCCGTTTTGGGCCCATAAGTACTTTTTGGAAATGTAGCGACCGTTTTGGACTGAACTCACCACTTCATCGTGATGTACGAGGGATTTTGGCCATTTTCGAATGAATGAGCACTTGCGTATTTGGAACGCTCGGAGAGTCGGCGTACGAAGAATTGAGCTTAACTTTTGCACACGGTGTCCGTTTTGGGCCCATAAGTACTTTTTGAAAATGTAGCGACCGTTTTGGATTGAACTCACCACTTCTTCGTGACGTACGAGGGATTTTGGCCAGTTTTTGAAAGAATGAGCACTTGAATATTTGGAACGCTTGTAGAGTCAGCGTACGAAGAATTGAGCTTTACTTTTGCACACGGTGTCCATTTTGGGACCATAAGTACTTTTTGGAAATGTTGCGACCGTTTTGGATTGAACTCACCACTTCGTCGTGACGTACGAGGGATTTTGGCCATTTTTCAAAAGAATGAGCACTTGCATATTTGGAACGCTTGGAGAGTCGGTGTACGAAGAATTGAGCGTAACCTTTGCACACGGTGTCCGTTTTGAGCCCATAATTACTTTTTGGAAATGTAGCGATCGTTTTGGATTGAACTCACCACTTCGTCGAGACGCACGAGGGATTTTGGCCATTTTTCGAAAGAATGAGCACTTGCATATTTAGAACGCTTGGAGATTCGGCGGACGAAGAATTGAGCGTAACTTTTGCACACGGTGTCCGTTTTGGGCCCATAAGTACTTTTTGGAAATGAAGCGACCGTTTTGGATTGAACTCACCACTTCATCGTGACGTACGAGGTATTTTGGCCATTTTTCTAAAGAATGAGCACTTGCATATTTGGAACGCTTGGAGAGTCGGCGTACGAAGAATTGAGCGTAACTTTTGCACACGTTGTCCGTTTTGGGCCCATAAGTACTTTTTGAAAATGTAGCGACCGTTTTGGATTGAACTCACCACTTCTTCTTGACGTACGAAGGATTTTGACCATTTTTCGAAAGAATGAGTACTTGCGTATTTGGAACGCTTGGAGAGTCGGTGTACGAAGAATTGAGCGTAACTTTTGCACACGGTGTCCGTCTTGGGCCCACAAGAACGTTTTGGAAATGTAGTGACCGTTTTGGATTGAACTCACCACTTCATCGTGACGTACGAGGGATTTAGGCCATTTTTCGAAAGAATGAGCACGTGCATTTCTGAATGCTTGGAGTGTCGACGGACGAAGAATTGAGCGTAACTTTTGCACGCGGTGTCCGTTTTGGGCCCATACGTACTTTTTGGAAATGTTGCGACCGTTTTGGATTGAACTCACCACTTCATCGTGACGTACGAGGGATTTAGGCCATTTTTCGAAAGAATGAGCACGTGCATTTCTGAATGCTTGGAGTGTCGACGGACGAAGAATTGAGCGTAACTTTTGCACGCGGTGTCCGTTTTGGGCCCATACGTACTTTTTGGAAATGTTGCGACCGTTTTGGATTGAACTCACCACTTCATCGTGACGTACGAGGGATTTAGGCCATTTTTCGAAAGAATGAGCACGTGCATTTCTGAATGCTTGGAGTGTCGACGGACGAAGAATTGAGCGTAACTTTTGCACGCGGTGTCCGTTTTGGGCCCATACGTACTTTTTGGAAATGTTGCGACCGTTTTGGATTGAACTCACCACTTCATCGTGACGTACGAGGGATTTAGGCCATTTTTCGAAAGAATGAGCACTTGCATATTTGGAACGCTTGGAGAGTCGGCGGACTAAGAATTGAGCGTAACTTTTGCACACGGTGTCCGTTTTGGGCCCATAAGTACTTTTTATAAATGAGGCGACCGTTTTGGATTAAACTCACCACTTCATCGTGACGTACGAGGGATTTTGGCCTTTTTTCGAAAGAATGAGCACGTGCATTTCTGAATGCTTGGAGTGTCGACGGACGAAGAATTGAGCGTAACATTTACACACGGTGTCCGTTTTGGGCCCATAAGTACTTTTTGGAAATGTTACGACCGTTTTGGATTGAACTCACCACTTCATCGTGAGGTACGAGGGATTTTGGCCATTTTTCGAAGGAAAGTGCACTTGCATATTTAGAACGCTTGGAGAGTCGATGGACGAAGAATTGAGCGTAACTTTTGCACACGGTGTCTGTTTTGGGCCCATAAGTACTTTTTGGAAATGTAGCGATCGTTTTGGATTGAACTCACCACTTCGTCGAGACGCATGAGCGATTTTGGCCATTTTTCGGAAGAATGAGCACTTGCATATTTAGAACGCTTGGAGAGTCGGCGGACGAAGAATTGAGCGTAACTTTTGCGCACGGCGTCCATTTCGGGCCCATAAGTACTTTTAGGAAATGTAGCGACCGTTTTGGATTGAACTCACCACTTCATCGTGACGTACGAGGTATTTTGGCCATTTTTCTAAAGAATGAGCACTTGCATATTTGGAACGCTTGGAGAGTCGGCGTACGAAGAATTGAGCGTAACTTTTGCGCACGGCGTCCATTTCGGGCCCATAAGTACTTTTAGGAAATGTAGCGACCGTTTTGGATTGAACTAACCACTTCGTCGTGACGTACGAGGGATTTTGGCCATTTTCCGAATGAATGAGCACTTGCGTATTTGGAACGCTTGGAGAGTCGGCCTACGAAGAATTGAGCGTAACTTTTACACACGGTGTCCGTTTCGGGCCCATAAGTATTTGAAGAATTGAGTTTAACTTTTGCACACGGTGTCTGTTGTAGCGACCGTTTTGGATTGATCTTACCACTTCATCGTGATGTACGAGGGATTTTGGCCATTTTCCGAATGAATGAGCACTTGCGTATTTGGAACGCTTGGAGAGTCGGCCTACGAAGAATTGAGCGTAACTTTTACACACGGTGTCCGTTTCGGGCCCATAAGTATTTGAAGAATTGAGTTTAACTTTTGCACACGGTGTCTGTTGTAGCGACCGTTTTGGATTGATCTTACCACTTCATCGTGATGTACGAGGGATTTTGGCCATTTTCCGAATGAATGAGCACTTGCGTATTTGGAACGCTTGGAGAGTCGGCCTACGAAGAATTGAGCGTAACTTTTACACACGGTGTCCGTTTCGGGCCCATAAGTATTTGAAGAATTGAGTTTAACTTTTGCACACGGTGTCTGTTGTAGCGACCGTTTTGGATTGATCTTACCACTTCATCGTGATGTACGAGGGATTTTGGCCATTTTCCGAATGAATGAGCACTTGCGTATTTGGAACGCTTGGAGAGTCGGCCTACGAAGAATTGAGCGTAACTTTTACACACGGTGTCCGTTTCGGGCCCATAAGTATTTGAAGAATTGAGTTTAACTTTTGCACACGGTGTCTGTTGTAGCGACCGTTTTGGATTGATCTTACCACTTCATCGTGATGTACGAGGGATTTTGGCCATTTTCCGAATGAATGAGCACTTGCGTATTTGGAACGCTTGGAGAGTCGGCCTACGAAGAATTGAGCGTAACTTTTACACACGGTGTCCGTTTCGGGCCCATAAGTATTTGAAGAATTGAGTTTAACTTTTGCACACGGTGTCTGTTGTAGCGACCGTTTTGGATTGATCTTACCACTTCATCGTGATGTACGAGGGATTTTGGCCATTTTCCGAATGAATGAGCACTTGCGTATTTGGAACGCTTGGAGAGTCGGCCTACGAAGAATTGAGCGTAACTTTTACACACGGTGTCCGTTTCGGGCCCATAAGTATTTGAAGAATTGAGTTTAACTTTTGCACACGGTGTCTGTTGTAGCGACCGTTTTGGATTGATCTTACCACTTCATCGTGATGTACGAGGGATTTTGGCCATTTTCCGAATGAATGAGCACTTGCGTATTTGGAACGCTTGGAGAGTCGGCCTACGAAGAATTGAGCGTAACTTTTACACACGGTGTCCGTTTCGGGCCCATAAGTATTTGAAGAATTGAGTTTAACTTTTGCACACGGTGTCTGTTGTAGCGACCGTTTTGGATTGATCTTACCACTTCATCGTGATGTACGAGGGATTTTGGCCATTTTCCGAATGAATGAGCACTTGCGTATTTGGAACGCTTGGAGAGTCGGCGTACGAAGAATTGAGTTTAACTTTTGCACACGGTGTCCGTTTTGGGCCCATAAGTACTTTTTGGAAGTGATGCGACCGTTTTGGATTGAACTCACCACTTCATCGTGACATATGAGGGATTTTGGCCATTTTTCGAAGGAAGGTGCACTTGTATATTTAGAAGGCTTGGAGAGTCGACGGACGAAGAATTGAGCGTAACTTTTGCACACGGTGTCTGTTTTGGGCCCATAAGTACTTTTTGGAAATGTAGCGACCGTTTTGGATTGAACTCACCACTTCATCGTGATGTACGAGGGATTTTGGCCATTTTTCGATAGAATGAGCACTTGCATATTCGTAACGCTTGGAGAGTCGGCGTACTAATAATTCAGCGTAACTTTTGCACACGGTGTCCGTTTTGGGCCCATAAGTGCTTTTTGGAAACGTAGCGACCGTTTTGGATTGAACTCACCACTTCGTCGAGATGCACGAGGGATTTTGGCCATTTCTCGAAAGAATGAGCACTTGCATATTTAGAACGCTTGGAGAATCGGCGGACAAAGAATTGAGCGTAACTTTTGCACACGGTGTCCGTTTTGGGCCCATAAGTACTTTTTGGAAATGAAGCGACCATTTTGGATTGAACTCACCACTTCATCGTGACGTACAAGGGATTTTGGCCATTTTTCGAAGGAAGGTGCACTTGCATATTTAGAACGCTTGGAGAGTCGACGGACGAAGAATTGAGCGTAACTTTTGCACAAAGTATCTGTTTTGGGCCCATAAGTACTTTTTGGAAATGTAGCGACCGTTTTGGATTGAACTCACCACTTCGTCGTGATGTACGAGGGATTTTGGCCATTTTTCGATAGAATGAGCACTTGCATAATTGGAACGCTGGGAGAGTCGGCGTACCAATAATTGAGCGTAACTTTTGCACACGGTGTCCGTTTTGGGCCCATAAGTACTTTTTGGAAATGAAGCGACCATTTTGGATTGAACTCACCACTTCGTCGTGACGTACGAGGGATTTTGGCCATTTTTCGAAGGAAAGTGCACTTGCATATTTAGAACGCTTGGAGAGTCGACGGACGAAGAATTGAGCGTAACTTTTGCACACGGTGTCTGTTTTGGACCCATAAGTACTTTTTGGAAATGTAGCGGCCGTTTTGGATTGAACTCACCACTTCGTCGTGATGTAAGAGGGATTTTGGCCATTTTTCAAAAGAATGAGCAATTGAATATTTGGAACGCTTGTAGAGTCAGCGTACGATGAATTGAGCTTAACTTTTGCACACGGTGTCCAGTTTGGGTCCATAAGTACTTTTTGGAAATGTAGCGACCGTTTTGGATTGAAATCACCACTTCGTCCTGATGTACGAGAGATTTTGGCTAGTTTTCGAAAGTATGAGCACTTGCATATTTGGAACGCTTGGAGAGTCGGTAGACGAAGAATTGAGCGTAACTTTTGCACACGGTGTCCGTTTTGGGCCCATAAGTACTTTTTGGAAATGTAGCGACCGTTTTGGATTGAACTCACCACTTTGTCGTTAGGCACGAGGGATTTTGGCCATTTTTCGATAGAATGAGCACTTGCATATTTGGAACTCTTGGAGAGTCGGTGGACGAAGAATTGAGCGTAACTTTTGCACACGTTGTCCGTTTTGGGCCCATAAGTACTTTTTGGAAATGTAGCGACCGTTTTGGATTGAACTCACCACTTCGTCGTGACGTATTAGGGATTTCGGCTATTTTCGAAAGAATGAGCACTTGCGTATTTGGAACGCTCGGAGAGTCGGCGTACGAAGAATTGAGCTTAACTTTTGCACACGGTGTCCGTTTTGGGTCTATAAGTACTTTTTGGAAATGTAGCGACCGTTTTGGATTGAACTCACCACTTCTTCATGACGTACGAGGGATTTTGGCCAGTTTTTGAAAGAATGAGTACTTAAATATTTGGAACGCTTGTAGAGTCAGTGTACGAAGAATTGAACTTAACTTTTGCACACGGTGTCCATTTTGGGCCCATAAGTACTTTTTGGAAATGTTGCGACCGTTTTGGATTGAACTCACCACTTCGACATGACGTACGAGGGATTTTGGCCATTTTTTAAAAGAATGAGCACTTGCATATTTGGAACGCTTGGAGAGTCGGTGTACGAAGAATTGAGCGTAACTTTTGCACACGGTGTCCGTTTTGGGCCCATAAGTACTTTTTGGAAATGTAGCGACCGTTTTGGATTGAACTCACCACTTCGTCGAGACGCACGAGGGATTTTGGCCATATTTCGAAAGAATGAGCACTTGCATAGTTAGAACGCTTGGAGAGTCGGCGGACGAAGAATTGAGTGTAACTTTTGCACACGGTGTCCATTTTGGGCCCATAAGTACTTTTTGGAAATGAAGCGACCGTTTTGGATTGAACTCACCACTTCATCGTGACGTACGAGAGATTTTAGCCATTTTTCGAAAGAATGAGCACTGACATATTTGGAACGCTTGGAGAGTCGGCGTATGAAGAATTGAGCATATGTTTTGCACACGGTGACCGTTTTGGGCCCATAAGTACGTTTTTGAAATGAGGCGACCGTTTTGGATTGAACTCACCACTTCGTCGTGACGTACGAGGGATTTTTGCCATTTTTTGAAAGAATGAGCACTTGCATATTTAGAAAGCTTGGAGAGTCGACGGACGAAGAATTGAGAGTAACTTTTGCACGCGGTGTCCGTTTTGGGCCCATAAGTACTTTTTGAAAATGTAGCGACCGTTTCGGATTGAACACACCACTTCATCGTGACGTACGAGGGATTTTGGCCATTTTTCTAAAGAATGAGCACTTGCATATTTGGAACGCTTGGAGAGTCGACGTACGAAGAATTGAGCGTAACTTTTGCACACAGTGTCCG
>NW_019249691.1:54367-54565 GCF_002742605.1 Olea europaea var. sylvestris
AAGAAGTCTCCCACCCGGCAGCGCCAATAATCATAACAAAGGCATAGTCGAGTGGTCCGCCCTCCCGTGATCACCAAAGGTCTATCCCCTATCTACCTTTGTAATCACCCAGGACGTAACACCCGCAATGCCAAACATATCACATAAGCATGCCTCACATGCCTCGGTGCCCTAGTAGTGGTCAATAAAACATTTATA
>NW_019249691.1:54582-54819 GCF_002742605.1 Olea europaea var. sylvestris
AACTTTGAAATCATATTTTGCATGCAGTATTTTCAACCATGTTACATGTCGTGCATACATATGAAAATGCTCATAAATGAAAATCGATGTCAATAGGTTACGCAATCTCATACTCAATGATCGTAACCACCATATGATGTGCTATAAGCCTCTTATCAAAGTTATGTAGATATTTCAACATTACTATGTCACATATACTAGGTTCTTGCATCGTAGTTGCAAATGAATTTTCACTTA
>NW_019249691.1:55714-58556 GCF_002742605.1 Olea europaea var. sylvestris
AGGGAGTTAATATATTATCTAGGAGGTAAATGAGTGGTCTTTAAATAGTTGAAGTCGTGCATATTACTTAAGGATTAAGGATGTCATGGGCTGCAGCCACCTCAAGCAATCAAGGTGAGTCACTAAGCTGGAGCTGTCATCTTGGCTGCAATACTTGACTTTTCTACCATTATTTTTGTGTCCATTTATGATATTTAAGATATATATTCATCCTATATTAAGTCCTTGGGGATTAGACACGAAATTTATGCCTTAAGGTTGAAACAATTATATATTAAAGTGAAAAGTCCCCTAGCATGAGCTGTCCAAGTAGGAGGTGGCTTCTTGCAGCCAACTTTGACTTCTCCCTTGCACCACATGGAGCCATATGTGACTTATAAGAGTTATAAATATCTTGTGTAAAGTTCTAAGGACTTATAGGATGTGTTGGAGGCTTAAGGTTGAAGGAATTGAGTGCTAAAATGACAACCATCCCAAGTGCGAGGTGTTCAAGCATGAGGTGGTCACTTGTAGCAAAATCTGATTTTATATCTATCTTTGCAGGCACAAACCAAGTATCCTCGACTTATTTTGACATGTTTACAATCCATTTCGCTTGTCCTAAGATCCCAAAGTATTTCATAGAACTAATTCCTTAACTCAGCGTACGAAGAATTGAGCTTAACTATTGCACACGGTGTCCATTTTGGGACCATAAGTACTTTTTGGAAATGTAGCGACCGTTTTGGATTGAACTCACCACTTCATCGTGACGTACGAGGGATTTTGGCCATTTTTCGAAAGAATGAGCACTTGAATATTTGGAACGCTTGTAGAGTCAGCGTACGAAGAATTGAGCTTAACTTTTGCACCTATCATAGCTCAACATAAATTCACCACCTAGATCGAAGAGTCGAAGGTTATCACCATGTAAAGATTTTAAAGCCTTGATGATCAAATGCATCGTTTTAAGAGAAGGCAATGAGGAAATTGATACAAATGACAATGTAATTAGCATGAAACATAAATTCACCACCTAGATCGAAGAGTCGAAGGTTATCACCATGTAAAGATTTTAAAGCCTTGATGATCAAATGCATCGTTTTAAGAGAAGGCAATGAGGAAATTGATACAAATGACAATGTAATTAGCATGAAATGCATGAATCATATTGGCCAAATGTAGAACGTGAAGTTCAGGATATTACACACGGTGTCCGTTTTGGGCCCATAAGTACTTTTTGGAAATGTAGCGATCGTTTTGGATTGAACTCACCACTTCGTCGAGACGCACGAGGGATTTTGGCCATTTTTCGAAAGAATGAGCACTTGCATATTTAGAGCGCTTGGAGAGTCGGCGGACGAAGAATTGAGCGTAACTTTTGCACACGGTGTCCGTTTTGGGCCCATAAGTACTTTTTGGAAATGAAGCGACCGTTTTGGATTGAACTCACCACTTCGTCGTGACGTACGAGGGATTTAGACCATTTTTCGAAAGAATGAGCACTTGCATATTTGGAACGCTTGGAGAGTCGGCGTACGAAGAATTGAGCGTATGTTTCGCACACGGTGACCGTTTTGGGCCCATAAGTACTTTTTTGAAATGAGGCGACCGTTTTGGATTGAACTCACCACTTCGTCGTGACGTACGAGGGATTTTGGCCATTTTTCGAAAGAATGAGCACTTGCATATTTAGAACGCTTGGAGAGTCGACGGACGAAGAATTGAGCGTAACTTTTACACGCGGTGTCCATTTTGGGCCCATAAGTACTTTTTGGAAATGTAGCGACTGTTTTGGATTGAACTCACCATTTTGTCGTGACGTACGAGGGATTTTGGCCTTATTTTCAAAGAATGAACACTTGCATATTTGGAACGCTTGGAGAGTCAGCATACTAAGAATTGAGCGTAACTTTTGCACACGGCGTCCGTTTTGGGCCCATAAGTACTTTTTGGAAATGAGGCGACCGTTTTGGATTGAACTCACCACTTCATCGTGACGTACGAGGGATTTTGGCCTTTTTTCGAAAGAATGAGCACTTGCATTTCTGAATGCTTGGAGAGCCGACGGACGAAGAATTGAGCGTAACATTTACGCACGGTGTCCGTTTTGGGCCCATAAGTACTTTTTGGAAATGTTACGACCGTTTTGGATTGAACTCACCACTTCATCGTGACGTACAAGGGATTTTGGTCATTTTTGGAATGAATGAGTACTTGCGTATTTGGAACGCTCGGAGAGTCGGCGTACGAAGAATTGAGCTTAACTTTTACACACGGTGTCCGTTTTGGGCTCATAAGTACATTTTGGAAATGTATCGACCGTTTTGGATTGAACTCACCACTTCGTCGAGACGCACGAGGGATTTTGGCCATTTTTCGAAAGAATGAGCACTTGCATATTTAGAACGCTTGGAGAGTCGGCGGACGAATAATTGAGCGTAACTTTTGCACACGGTGTCCGTTTTGGGCCCATAAGTACTTTTTGGAAATGAAGCGACCATTTTGGATTGAACTCACCACTTCGTCGTGACGTACTAGGGATTTTGGCCATTTTTCAAAAGAATGAGCACTTGCATATTTGGAACGCTTGGAGAGTCCGCGTACGAAGAATTGAGCGTATGTTTTGCACACGGTGACCATTTTGGGCCCATGAGTACTTTTTTGAAATGAGGCGACCGTTTTGGATTGATCTCACCACTTCGTCGTGACGTACGAGGGATTTTGGCCATTTTTCGTAAGAATGAGCACTTACATATTTAGAACGCTTGGAGAGTCGACGTACGAAGAATTGAGCGTAACTTTTGCACGCGGTGTCCGTTTTGGGCCCATAAGTACTTTTTGGAAATGTAACGACCGTTTT
>NW_019249692.1:0-1331 GCF_002742605.1 Olea europaea var. sylvestris
TCAGGAGCTAATATACCAGAGAGGTTATAATGCATCAAACGCCTGCATAACCAGGTGAAGGGAATAAGTTCAAAAGCACCATAAGCTTAATCACCAGGTCCTAGTTAATATTCTGCAACTTAAGAAGACAATAAGAAGGTAGACAACCAATTTTCCATCGAATGCAAATTGGTGTACTTCTGTCATAATGTTCTAGGTAAAAGGTAAGGTAAAACATTGGAAAGAAGAATTAAATAGTGAAGTGCTTACAATTCTTGAACATGGTTATAACCATCACTTTTGTTTGTGTAGCAGATCACACCTGTCCAATTCGAGGCACATGGGTCTTTCTTCTTATCCCAATTCTCGAGATTTTTCCGGGGGTCAATTAGTTGGCTACGAACTGCTAGTAAAGCGGAAACTGCAGTAGGCACAATGATAGATTGAAACACCTTGTTATATAATTAATACAGTATATATTTATGTTTGCAAGTTTCTACAAGCATATAGAAATAGAGGATTTATGAGTGAAGACAAGAATAACAAACAGAAAACCTTCCAGGGGATCTGTGATTTGTCCATAAGCAAGCTGAGCAGAAAAACACGATGAAAGAACAAGATATATTGCATGATATATTGCAATGAAATATAATGTTCTCCGAGCCATCTGCAGGTTAAACAACAGGAAGAAGATGCTAAAATGTCTATTCCAACTTCCAACAGAAACAGAAATACATAAACTGAGGAAGAAGTTGGTCCGAAGGAGTTTACAGACAAGAAGAAAAGACTAAGCGAGGCGAATGAAAGGACGCTCAACAGCTTGTCTAATGGACGATTAGTGAATCTATAAATTGGTATCGGAGGGCGAGTGGGGTGAATTTTTATTAAACACTGCGACTTAAAAGAATGTTAAAGACAAACTTTAAATAAAAATGTGTTCTGTGTCAAACAACTTAAGATTTTATATGAAAAATAAAACATGCGAAGAATAGGTTAGGTGAAGATCAACTTGTATCTCTAGAGTCATTTTTATCCGTTAAACGAAAGCTCTTACACATGCGAAAAATTGAGTCCAGCCAACACTTGATGCATGTGTGAGGCTTGTGCTGAAGACAAAGTTAAAATAAATAAATATAATCTTTCCGCTTAAGATTTTAGACAAGTTGCTGACAAATAAGATAGAACTTAGAAATAGTCATAGACCTTTGAACTGATCAAAATAATTTGTTAAATAGCACTGTCAGTGAGGTAATTTTGAAATTGGTGATCGTTACTGATGTTAATAAAAATTGGGCTTCCTGCAAGTTGGAGTAGAAAACAAATTTGCTAGGAGGTACACTATGACTATATAT
>NW_019249693.1:0-1331 GCF_002742605.1 Olea europaea var. sylvestris
CGTCAAGATGAAGTGGTGAGTATAATCCAAAACGGTCGTTACATTTCCAAAAAGTTCTTGTGGGTCCAAAACGGACACCGTGTGCAAAAGTTACACTCAATTCTTCGTCTGCAGACTCTCCAAGCGTCCTAAATATGCAAGCGCTCATTCTTTTGAAAAATGGCCAAAATCCCTCGTACGTCACGATAAAGTTGTGTGTTCAATCCGAAACAGTCGCTACGTTTCCAAAAAGTACTTATGGGCCCAAAACGGACACCGTGTGCAAAAGTTACGCTCAATTCTTCGTCACACGACTCTCCAAACGTTCTAAATATAAAAGTGCTCATTCTTTCAAAAAACCGCCAAAATCCCTCGTACGTCACGACAAAGTGGTGAATTCAATCCAAAATGGCCGCTACATTTCCAAAAAGTTCTTATGGGCCCAAAACGGACACCGTGTGCAAAAGTTACGCTCGATTCTTCGTCCATCGACTCTCCAAGCGTTCTAAATATACAAGCGCTCATTCTTTCAAAAAATGGCCAAAATCCCTCGTACGTCATGACGAAGTTGTGAGTTCAATCCAAAACGGTCGCTAGATTTCCAAGAAGTTCTTGCGGGCCCAAAACGGACACCGTGTGCAAAAGTTACGCTCAATTCTTCGTCCGCCGACTCTCCAAGCGTTCTAAATATGCAAGTGCTCATTCTTTCGAAAAATGGCCTAAATCCCTCTTACGTCAAGATGAAGTGGTGAGTTTAATCCAAAACGGTCACTACATTTCCAATAAGTTCTTGTGGGCCCAAAACGGACACCGTGTGCAAAAGTTACGCTCAATTCTTTGTCCGCAAACTCTCCAAGTGTCCTTAATATGCAAGTGCTCATTCTTTTGAAAAATGGCCGAGATCCCTCGTACATCACGATGAAGTTGTGTGTTCAATCCAAAACGATCGCTACATTTCTAAAAAGTACTCATGGGCCCAAAACGGACACCGTGTGCAAAAGTTACGCTCAATTCTTTGTCCGCAGACTCTCCAAGTGTCCTTAATATGCAAGTTCTCATTCTTTTGAAAAATGGCCGAGATCCCTCGTACATCACGATGAAGTTGTGTGTTCAATCCAAAACGATCGCTACATTTCTAAAAAGTACTCATGGGCCCAAAACGGACACCGTATGCATAAGCTACGCTCAATTATTCGTACGCCGACAATCCAAGCGTTCCAAATATGCAAGTGCTCATTCTTTCGAAAAATCGACAAAATCCCTTGTACATCACGACGAAGTGGTGAGTTCAATCCAAAACTGTCACTACATTTCCAAAAAGTTCTTATGGGCTCAAAACGGTCACCGTGTGC
>NW_019249694.1:0-1331 GCF_002742605.1 Olea europaea var. sylvestris
CCAGAAATTGAACTCGGGGCACAAACCCAGGATCACGGGATTTTAGCCAAATTCCTTCGTTTAGGCATCTGAATAATTAATTTCCGTATTAATTATGGTAGGTTGAAGATGTGTTGGACATAAAATTAACAAAGAAAAACCACACCAGGGGCAATTTCATCATTTGTCACGGCGTTGTCGGAATGGGCCGAAGTTTGGCTGGTTGATTGGAAACGGCCCCAGAAATCGAACTCGGAGTATAGACCCGGGATCACAGGATTTTAGCCAAATTCCTTCGTTTAGGCCTCCGAATAATTAATTTCCGTATTAATTATGGTAGGTTGAAGATGTGTTGGACAGAAAATTAACTAAGAAAAGCCGCACCAGGGGCAATTTCGTTATTTGTTGCGGCAGTGTCGGAATGGGCCGATATTTGGCAGGTTGATTGGAAACAGCCCCAGAAATTGGAGTCGTGGCACAGACTTGGGATCACGAGATTTTAGCTAAATTCCTTCGTTTAGGCCTCCGAATAATTAATTTCCGTATTAATTATGTCAAGTTGAAGAAGTGTTGGACAGAAAATTATCGACGTAAAATCGCACTAGGGACAATTTCGCCATTTGTCGTGACGGTGTTGGAATGGGCCAAAATTAGGCAGGTTGATTGGAAATGGCCCTGGAAATTGGAGTCGGGGCATAGACCCGGGATCACGAGATTTTAGCTAAATTCCTTCGTTTAGGCCTCCAAATAATTAATTTTCGTATTAATTATTTCAAGATGAAGATGTGTTGGACAGAAAATTAACAACGCAAAACCACACCAGGGGTAACTTTGTCATTTGTCGCGAGGTGTCGGAATGGGCCGAAATTTGGCAGGTTGATTGGAAACGGCACCAGAAATTGGACTCGGGGCACAGACCCGGGATCACGGGATTTTAGTCAAATTCCTTCGTTTAGGCCTCCGAGTAATTAATTTTCGTATTAATTATGTCAGGTTGAAGAGGTGTTGGATAGCAAATTAACAAAGAAAAACCGCACTAGGGGCAATTGCGTCATTCGTCGCGACGGTGTCAAAATGGGCCAAAATTTGACATGTTGATTGGAAACGGCCCGAGAAATTGGAGTCAGGGTATAAACCCGGGATCATGGGATTTTAGCCAAATTCCTTTATTTAGGCCTCCGAATAATTAATTTCTGTATAAATTATGTCTGGCTGAAGAAGTGTTGGACAGAAAATTAACAAAGAAAAACCGCACCAGGGGCAATTTCGTCATTTGTCGCGACGGTGTTGTAATGGGCCGAAATTTGCCAGGTTGATTGGAAACGGCCCGAGAAGTTGGACACGGGGCACAG
>NW_019249695.1:0-1331 GCF_002742605.1 Olea europaea var. sylvestris
TCCCTCATACGTCACGATGAAGTGGTTAGTTCAATCCAAAACGGTCGCTACATTTCCAAAAAGTACTTACGGGCCCAAAACGGTCATCGTGTGCAAAAGTTACACTCAATTGTTCGTACGCCGACAATCTAAGCTTTCCAAATATGCAAGTGCTCACACCTTCGAAAAATGGCTGAAACCCCTCATACGTCACGACGAAGTAGTGAGTTCAATCCAAAACTGTCGCTACATTTCCCAAAAGGACTTATGGGCCCAAAACAGACACCGGGTGCAAAAGTTACGCTCAATTCTTCGTACGTCGACAATCCAAGCGTTCCAATTATGCAAGTGCTCACTCTTTCAAAAAATGTCCGAAATCCCTCATACATCACGACGAAGTTGTGAGTTCAATCCAAAACGGTAGCTACATTTCCAAAAAGTACTTACGGGCCCAAAACGGACACCGTGTGCAAAAGTTACGCGCAATTCTTCGTACGCCGACAATCCAAGCGCTCCAAATATGCAAGTGCACATTCTTTCAAAAAATGACCGAAATCCCTCATATGTCACGATGAAGTTGTGAGTTCAATCCAAAACGGTCGCTACATTTCCAAAAAGTACTTACGGGCCCAAAACGGACACCGTGTGCAAAAGTTACGCGCAATTCTTCGTACGCCGACAATCCAAGCGTTCCAAATATGCAAGTGCACATTCTTTCAAAAAATGACCGAAATCCCTCATATGTCACGATGAAGTTGTGAGTTCAATCCAAAACGGTCGCTACATTTCCAAAAAGTACTTACGGGCCCAAAACGGACAACGTGTGCAAAAGTTACGCTCAATTCTTCGTCCGTCGACAATCCAAGCGTTCCAAATATGGAAGTGCTCATTCTTCGATTGAAATTCCTCGTATGTCACGATGAAGTGGTGAGTTCAATCCAAAATGGTCGCTACATTTCCAAAAAGTACTTATGGTCCCAAAATGGACACCGTGTGCAAAAGTTACGCTCAATTCTTCGTACCCCGACAATCAAAGCGTTCCAAATATGCAAGTCCTCATTCTTTCAAAAAATGGCCGAAATCCCTCATACGTCACGACGAAGTGGTGAGTTCAATCCAAAACGGTCGCTACATTTCCAAAAAGGACTTACAGGCCCAAAACTGACACCGGGTGCAAAAGTTACTCTCAATTCTTCGTACGCCGACAATCCAAACGTTCCAAATATGCAAGTGCCCACACTTTCAAAAAATGGTCAAAATCCCTCATAGGTCACGACGAAGTGGTGAGTTCAATCCATAACGGTCGCTACATTTCCAAAAAGTACTTACGGGCCCAAAACGGACACCGTGTG
>NW_019249696.1:0-1331 GCF_002742605.1 Olea europaea var. sylvestris
ATAGAGAGAACTTAGCTTCAAGAACAGAGACCGACGTAAAATGGACTTTGTATTCTTTGGTTTCATTGTACTTCAATTTCACTTCAAAGTGCTAGGATTTCTACTCATCTTAGCAAAAACAAAGCCATGGCTGAAAATAGATGACTCCCCGCTATGACATGCAGTGTTTCTCTTTCTTTCACACTCATCGATTAAGTCTAAAGGTTGGATTCAGGCTATAACAGTGAAGATTTTAAAGTCTTGGGGATCAAAAATTATAATATTACGTTCTCTGACAGGCACAAAGTTATTACACTTCTTATAATCATGACAAGAGTCCGTGAGTTGATTTTAGTTACATGCCAATTTTGTCAAGATCAATTTCTGACATTAAGTCCCAAAAGGAAAAAAAGTATGCCTAGGATGGCAATCAGTAAACTTCCAAAACTTCCAAGAATTTCAAGCATCTGAGAAACTGAAATCATAGAAATCACAGTTATACCAAAATCAGAAATATTCAGCCAGATACCCGAGAAACTGAAGAACGCACATATTAGGTCAATATATTCCAAGAAACTCGAGAACCCAATACACCAAAATCAGAAGAATTAAACCCCATATCTAAGAAACCAAATAATGCATATATTACGTCAAAAAATTTCGAGAAATCGCCAGTCTTCTAAATTCTGAATAAATTCAAAAATTCCGAAAACGGAAAAAATAATTGATAGAAGAACAAGTAACAGGAAGTACGTACGAGAAGGGGCATAAGAAAGGCTAGTCTCGAACCAGAGCTCGGCATTACGAACGTCCTCATCCGTCTCCCCATATGTAAAATCATAAAACTGGGGAGCTGCGAACTCGTACGCCGCATCGATAATCAACAAATTATTTGATAACTCCACAACCGCTGCCATTGACTGACAATTGATACGAAAGAAAATTTCTAAAGGAAGAAAAACTCGTCTAGTTTTGATCTGGGATGCACATATCCTTGTTTGCGAGAGGGAGATAGAGGGCAAGGAATATTAACGTTCAAATTTTAAACCAGTGGTCGATTAAATTTGAAAAGGTATGTGGAGCTGGTGACCGTTGGAATGTGTTGATTGGGGAGGACTTGCAACGGCTAGAAATCAGGGTCTCCTGAGTCCTGACAATACGATGTCGTTCTTGGACAGTTGAAACCAACCCAAATTAAGAACTTTTATTAATTTTTTGGGAAAATTGCAGCCGAGGTACCAAACATTTCGTTTATTAGCAGACTTTGCGCAAACCTTTCATTTGTGCCACCGTGAGTACCAAACCTTTAAAAAATGTGCAGCTCAAGTCGAAATTGACGGTTTCCGTCTGTT
>NW_019249697.1:0-1331 GCF_002742605.1 Olea europaea var. sylvestris
CTCGAACACCGACAATCGATGCCTTCCAAATATAAAAGTGCTCATTCTTTCGAAAAATGGGTGAAATCCCTCATACGTCACGATGAAGTAGTGAGTTCAATCCAAAACAATCGCTACATTTCCGGATAGTACTTATGGGCCTAAAACGGACACCGTGTGCAAAAGTTACGCTCAATTCTTCGAACGCCGACAATCGATGCCTTCCAAATATAAAAGTGCTCATTCTTTCGAAAAATGGGCAAAATCCCTCATACGTCACGACGAAGTTGTGAGTTTAATCCAAAACGGTCGCTACATTTCCAAAAAGTACTTATGGGCCCAAAACGGACACCGTGTGCAAAAGTTACGCTCAATTCTTCGTACGCCGACAATCCATGCCTTCCAAATATAAAAGTCCTCGTTCTTTCGAAAAATGGGCAAAATCCCTCATACGTCACGACGAAGTCGTGAGTTCAATCGAAAATGATCGCTTCATTTCCGGATAGTACTTATGGCCCCAAAACGGACACGGTGTGCAAAAGTTGCGCTCAATTCTTCGAACGCCAACAATCGATGCGTTCCAAATTTAAAAGTGCTCATTCTTTCGAAAAATGGGGGAAATCCCTCATACGTCACGACGAAGCAGTGAGTTCAATCCAAAACGGTCGCTACATTTCCAAAAAGTACTTATGGGCCCAAAATGGACACCGTGTGCAAAAGTTACGCTCAATTCTTCGTACGCCGACAATCCATGACTTCCAAATATAAAAGTGCTCATTCTTTCGAAAAATGGGGAAAACCCCTCATACGTCACGACGAAGTCGTGAGTTCAATCGAAAACAATCGCTACATTTTCGGATAGTACTTATGGGCCCAAAACGAACACCGTGTGCAAAATTTGCGCCCAATTCTTCGAACGCCGACAATCGATGCCTTCCAAATATAAAAGTGCTCATTTTTTCGAAAAATGGGCAAAATCCCTCATACGTCACGACGAAGTTGTGAGTTTAATCCAAAACGGTCGCTACATTTCCAAAAAGTACTTATGGTCCCAAAACGGACACCGTGTACAAAAGTTACGCTCAATTCCTCGAACACCGACAATCGATGCCTTCCAAATATAAAAGTGCTCATTCTTTCGAAAAATGGGCGAAATCCCTCATACGTCACGACGAAGTAGTGAGTTCAGTCCAAAACGGTCGCTACATTTCCAGAAAGTACTTAGGGGCTGAAAACGGATACCGTGTTTGAAAGTTACGCTCAATTCTCCGAACGCCGACAATCGATGCCTTCCAAATATAAAAGTGCTCATTCTTTCGGAAAAAAGCCGAAATCCCTCATACGTCACGACG
>NW_019249698.1:0-1331 GCF_002742605.1 Olea europaea var. sylvestris
CTAATTCGATTGGAATCGAGCATATTAAAAGTGATTTTTGATTTCATGATAAATTCGGGTTTGATCATTTTCGACGAATTGCTAGTCCAATTCTATTGGAATTGAGCCAATGAAAAGTGGCTTTCGATATCATGATAACATCGGGTTTGTTCGTCTTTGGCAAATTGCTAGTCTAATTCGAATGGAATCGAGCCAATGAAAAGTGGTTTTTGATTTCATGATAACTTCGAGTTTGTTCTTTTTTTGCGTATTGCTAGTCTAATTCGTTAGGAATCGAGCCAATGAAAATTAGTTTTATATTTCATGATAACTTCGGGTTTGTTCGTTTTCGACGAATTGCTAGTCTAATTCGATTAGAATCGATCCAATGAAAAGTGGTTTTTGATTTCATGATAACTTTGGGTTTGTTCGTTTTTCGGCTAATTGCTAGTCAAATTCGATTGGAATCGAGCCAATGAAAAGTGGTTTTTTATTTCATGATAACTTCGGATTTGATCATTTTCGAAATTTGCTAGTCTAATTCGATTGGAATCGAGCCAATGAAATGTGGTTTTCGATTTCATGATAACTTCGGGTTTGATGGTTTTCGGCAAATTGCTAGTCTATTTCGATTGGAATCGAGCAAATGAAAAGTGGTTTTCGATTTCATGATAACTTCGGGTTTGTTCATTTTTGGCGAAATGCTAGTCTAATTCGATTGGAATCGAGGCAACGAAAAGTGGTTTTCGATTTCATGATAACTTCGGGTTTGACTGTTTTCGACAAATTGCTAGAGTAATTCGATTAGAATGGAGCAAATGAAAAGTGGTTTTTGATTTCATAATTCGATTGGAATCGAGCCAATGGAAAGTGGTTTTTTATTTCATGATAACTTCGGGTTTTATCAATTTCTGCGAATTGCGAGTCCAAATTTATTGGCATTGAGCAAATGAGAAGTGGTTTTCGATTTCACAATTCGATTGGAATCGAACCAATGAGAAGTGGTTTTTTAGTTCATGATAACTTAGTGTTTGATCATTTTCGGCGAATTGCGAGTCCAATTCTATTGGAATCGAGCCAATGGAAAGTGGCTTTCGATTTCATGATAACATCGGGTTTGTTCGTCTTTGGCAAATTGCTAGTCTAATTCGATTGGAATTGAGCCAATGAATAGTGGTTTTGATTTCATGATAACTTCGGATTTGATCATTTTCAAAAATTGCTACTCTAATTCGATTAGAATCGAGCTAATGAAAAGTGATTTTTGATTTCATGATAACTTCAGCTTTGTTCATTTTTTACGTAATGCTAGTCTAATTCGATTGGAATCGAGCCAATGAAAAGTAGTTTTT
>NW_019249699.1:0-1331 GCF_002742605.1 Olea europaea var. sylvestris
AAAATCTCAAGAACATCATATGGACTTGTTCTGAGTCTGTCACATTATGTGGACAAAATTTTAGAAAAGTTAAATAAGGATGATTCTGGCTTTGCGAGCACACCGATAGATATAAGTCAACATCTATCTAAAAACAAAAGTGAAAGTGTCCCTAAAGTAGAATATTCGAGAGTTATTGGAAGTCTAATCTATTTAATGAGTTGTCTAAGACCAGATATGCCTACAGAGTTAGTAAATTGAGTAGACACACGAGTAATCCAAGAGTTGATCGCTGGAAATGAATAGTAAGAGTATTAAAGTACTAAGATATACTCGTGATTATGGAATACATTATACCAGATATTCAGCGGTCATTGAAGGATACAGTGATGTTAATTGGATATTTGATATAAAAGACTCAGTCCACCAGTGAATTTGTGTTCACATTGGGAGGTGCTGCCATATCATGAAAATCTTCTAAGCAAACAGTTATAGCTAGATCTACGATGGAATATGAGTTTATAGCTCTAGATAAATGTGGTGAAGAAGTCGAATGGTTGCGCAACTTCTTAAAGGATATTCCAAGATGATCAAAACCTATGCCAGTAATTTACATATATTGTGACAGTCAATCAGCAATAGGAATGGCACAAAATAACATGTAAAATGGTAAGTCTAGACATATGCGTCATGGACACAATACCATAAGACAACTACTCTCAACTGGAGTTATCACTATTGACTATGTAAGGTTAAAAGATAACATTGTGGATTTGCTAACAAAATGGTTAAATAGAGAGCTAGTTGGAAAATCATTGAAAGAAATGAGACTTAAGCCCTTGAATGGATAAATCATTAGTAAGGAAACACAACCTAGTTGACTGGACATTCTAAGATCTAGGTTCAAAGGAACAACCTAATTTTAAGACTTAATAAAATCACTGAGGGGTTACCTCCTGTTCAATCCTAAGATGTAACAGTGATGCTCATAAGGATAAATGATAGGCAATAGACTTTTAATGATTCTTATGCGTCAAAAATTGAGCTAAGTAATAAGGATTGCTTGTAATAAGAAATCATATATGTGAGAGAGAAGTGGGATTGGTTCTAAGAGAATTGTGTGGGGCTTAATCCTTAAGAACTCTCTCGGAACCAGACATATGTTCATGATCAAAATGAATATAATAATGAGAATTGAATTGTGTTAGGAAGAATCCGATGTGGAGTATATCATCGTTTACATAAATGACAGAACAGTTCAAGGACAACACGTCTACTGGTTAGCTAGTAAAGTAAATATGCTTTCACAGGGGAAGGTTCAAAGGGTAATACCTACCTATCCTATGCGGGCT
>NW_019249700.1:0-1331 GCF_002742605.1 Olea europaea var. sylvestris
CACTAGCTTGCCATGAAATGGATGTTAAGGTACTTGAAAGGATCAATTGACTTAGGATTAATGTATAAAAGGAGCAATAAAGAAATAAAATTGAAAGGGTATACGACTCAGATTTTGCTGGTGACTTAGATAAGAGAAGATCTACTTCTTCTTACATTTTCACTTTGTGTGATGGCTGTAAAAGTTGGAAGTCACAGTTACGAAAATTAGTTGCCTTATCTTCTACAGAAGAAAGCATTTGACTAAGAGGCTTAATAAATGAAATTGGTATTGCAAACAATTTTTTTAGTATATACACAGATAATCAAAGTGCTATGCATCTCAGTTAAAACCTTATATGTCATGATCGAACTAAACATGTAGACATAAAATTTCATTTTGTACGAAATATGGTGGAAAAATGTTTGATCAAGTTGGTTAAGATTCCTAAAGAATTTAATCCTGCTGATTTGGGCATTAAGGTGTTGCCTCTAAATAAATTCAAGTACTGTTTGAAAATTCTGAATATCACATGATGATATGATAAATTTAGAACTTCTAATAAGTCTTTTGTTGATAAGGTTTAACTGATTTTTTTTTCCTTTTTCAGGTACTCAAGCAAATGAACTCAAGTTGATATGGATTCTAGATCCATAAGTAAAGGCCAAGAATCAATTCAGCAAGGTGGAAATTGTTAATAATTTTGGGCTGCCTCACATTATTCTTGGCCTAGTGGGCCTCTTTAAATTGGGCCAAACCGCTCCACCGGGTTGCTATGTTTTCAAGGTGATAAAACGTGTTTTGTATAATACGCCTCTTTAAGAATTAAAGATCAACCGTACACGTGGCTGCTCCTTTGCACTCTGATTGTGTCGATTAGTATGGATAGATACACTTTGGGTCTTGGCATTTTTTGCATATTCTTCTAAAGAATTCTTTGAGGCTCTTTGTCTTGCTCTCTCTCTTCCAGTGAAAACTAGGGTTTGGCTGCTGTAATGTGAAATCCATCTTTGTGATTGATAATGTTTATGTTCTCTGTGTAGAGAGACAATTGTTTTGTACAATCTGTGAGAGTGAAAGCAGTTTGTGTTGTTGTGTTTAGGAGGCAAGAAAAACTCGAAGAAAATTCCAATTTCTTCGTACATTTGTACACTATTTTTGTTCGTTATTAGTGGATCTAGAGCCTAATCTCTTGAGAGATGCTCAACGGGTGATTAGGTTGAAAAATTGAACATCCGGACCCTTTTAAAAGGGCAAAACATATCTGGTGTTATTTTTCTTGTTTTTCTACATTTTATTAATTTTTTAGTCGATCGATCCTTAAAGTTTTGAAGTTCAAAACGTAACATGGT
>NW_019249701.1:0-1331 GCF_002742605.1 Olea europaea var. sylvestris
TCGTACGTCACGACGAAGTGGTGAGTTCAATCCAAAACTGTCGCTACATTTCCAAAAAGTACTTATGGGCCCAAAACAGACACTGTGTGCAAAAGTTACGCTCAATTCTTCTTCCACCAACTCTATAAGCGTGCCAAATATGCAAGTGCTCATTCTGTCGAAATATGGCCAAAATCACTCTTACGTCACGACGAAGTGGTGAGTTCAATCTAAAATGGTCGCCACATTTTCAAAAAGTACTATGGGCCCAAAACGGACACCGTGTGCAAAAGTTATGCTCAATTCTTAGTACGCCGACTCTCCAAGCATTCCAAATATGCAAGTGCTCATTCCTACGAAATATGGCCAAAATCCCTCTGACGTCACGACGAAGTGGTGAGTTCATTCTAAAATTGTCGCCACATTTCCAAAAAGTACTTATCGGCCCAAAACGGAGACCGTGTGCAAAAGTTACGCTCAATTCTTCATCCGCCAACTCTCTAAGCATGCCAAATATGCAAGTTCTCATTCTTTCAAAAAGTGGCCGAAGTCCGTCGTATGTAACTATGAAGGGCTGAGTTCAATCTGAAATGGTCTATACATTTCCAAAATGTACTTATGGGCCCAAAACGGATACCGTGTGCAAAAGTTACGCTCAATTCTTCGTCCGTCGACTCTTTAAGCGTTCTAAATATGCAAGTGCTCATTCTTTTGAAAAATGGACAAAATCCCTCGTAGGTCACGACGAAGTGGTGAGTTCAATCCAAAACTGTCGCTACATTTCCAAAAAGTACTTATGGGCCCAAAACGGACACCGTGTGCAAAAGTTACGCTCAATTCTTAGTCCGTCGACTATCCAAGCGTTCTAAATATGCAAGTGCTCATTCTTTCAAAAAATGGCCAAAATCCCTCGTATGTCACGACGAAGCGATGAGTTCAATCCAAAACGGTCGCGACATTTCCAAAAATTACTTATGGGCCCAAAACGGACACCGTGCGCAAAAGTTACGCTCAATCCTTAGTACGCCGACTCTCCAAGCGTTCCAAATATTCAAGTGCTCATTCTTTCGAAATATGGCTAAAATCCCTCGTACGTCACGACGATGTGGTGAGTTCAATCCAAAACGGTCGCTACATTTCCAAAAAGTACTTATGGGCCCAAAATGAACACCGTGTACAAAAGTTAAGCTCAATTCTTCGTACGCCGACTCTACAAGCGTTACAAATATGCAAGTGCTCATTCTTTCGAAAAATGGCCAAAATCCCTCATAGTCATGACGAAGTGGTGAGTTCAATCCAAAACGGACCCTACATTTTCAAAAAGTACTTATGGGCCCAAAACGGACACTGTG
>NW_019249702.1:0-42917 GCF_002742605.1 Olea europaea var. sylvestris
CTCATCCAGTCATCAATTTTGGCCCGCGAAAATTAATTCAAAAAAACTGATCCAGAATCTTCTTGAATGCATGCCTATAAAAATTCTGCTTTACTGCCATAAAGAGAAGCCCTTTAAAGATGAGAACAAGTTTTTCTTGCTGCTCTTATTCAAAGCAGAAATATCCGTATACAAGGATGACCATGGATAAAGATGCATATGCAGGCCAAACGGCATAAAGTGTTGTCACCCATCACCAAAATACAAAAAGGAAAGAAACTAAAAGAGTAAAAACTCAAGGTGTCACATCAAGATAAGAAATTAATGTAAGCAAGCTGTGAGTGTATACATCAAGATCAACATTTTTAAAATTTAAGCATGTTAAATTTAAAGTAACATGAATCATTGACGAGGACTGCTATTCGCTAAATAACAGCATCCTCGAAGGCCATTTCCTAATTTAGTCCCTAAGCTGAAAACACTCGAAGGAAGACAGAAATACAAAACACATAAAAATAAAGACCTCAGAAACATTCTCATTATATTGATCGAAATAACAGGACGCAATGGTTGAACAAAAAAGGGAAAAAAAACAATGAGTTACCTGCCATGCACACAACTCTTTCCGACTGAGAAGTGCTTACATGTTGTAAAAATAGTTATAGAACATGATATAACATTTCTGATAGAATTGATTCCTGGAGAGGTCACACAAAAACAATAGATTAGAAACCGATAGGATATCCCACTCTTCACAGGGGACAAAATAATGTAAGAAACCACTCAGAAAGAAAATTGACACTTGTTCAATCAATCTCCCCAGTTTTCGGGTAAGAATTTCTGTTTAGGATGAGGAGGGAAGACGATAAAAAGAAAACAGCAGTTATACCCTGCAATGAATTTGTCAAAAATCTGGATAGCGTATGTAACCAGTGCCAGGGGGAAGAGATGACACGAGCTGCCCCTCACCATCACCCACAGCATATTATAGAGAAACATCTCATAAATACAGCAGGTGAGTGAACAAACAAACAAAACAATTTTGGGCCAAAAGTGGAGATGATTAAAAACAGAAGAGAAGAAAACAAAAGAGTGAATTTCTTCAATTTTGTCTGATATTCCTGAAGGTCCAAGTGTTTAACTGACTTGAAAAGTCGTTTGTTTGCATATTACTAATTATCAATGTCCTGCCGATAACTACAAAATCTTCATTATTGTTTCTCATTGGTATTACCCTTACCTATAAGAGCTCAGTGAAAATTACTTAGTTGCAAGAACGTCATGAGTTGATACCAAATTTATTATGTAACCACTTTCAGGCATCAAGGTCTTTCTCCTGATAAAAGAGAGAGGCATTTGTCTCCTCAAACCTAGAACTTTCGAGTTTAGACATGATCAAATGTTTCCATGCCAAACTTATACTGAAATGCGTCTAGCCATTGTTGTTTAATCAAAAATTTTATTTTATTGTTGCCCAATATTTTTCGGTTAAAAATTTTATTGCAAATTAATGCCCCGTTAATTTACAGTATCAATCAAATCTGGCTTTAACACCTTAATCCCTATTAATTTATATTCTACATAGCATTCTATAATACAAAGAACAAGTACTACAACAGCTCCTAATCTTCTATTTCTCTATCCAACTTCAGCAGCATAATGACCTATTTTATGCATTCTTGTGCACGATTAAACTCCATAGCGATAATCTCCAACAAATTTACCTTAAAAAACTCAGGGAAGTTCTCTATTTCCTTCTGATCCTTCCATATACTATCAGGTGTCCATATTGTCCCTGGCAAAGGTCTGCTTGGCTTGTCCAACGGAATTGGATCTTCAACTTCGAAGCCCCATAGCTATCATGTAATAAGTTGGCTGATTCATAATATTCTGTGTGAAAATTTGTGTCGACACACTTAGAACTCAGTATTGAGGTACCATGGGCAAGTTAATAAATTGATAAGATAATGTACCACCTAATTATTTCCTTTCCCTGAATATAGTGCAACCTGAATTAAGGATGAGCCATATAATGCCATTATCCTTTGTGATCCACCTAGAAGCCATAAGAAAAAAACTATATATACAAATAAGGAGGATTAGACAAAAATGAGTGAATGAGTAGTAGGCATAATAATGTAGGATATAAGGGGTATATTGAAAAAAAAGTACTAGTGGAAATAAATCATCTTGATTCCGGATCGGTCTCATAAGACCATTTTGGAAGAAGAACGACGAGGGGAACAATACACACAGCTACGTTGAATTTCGGCCGTTCGAGTTCGTTTAGGCCTCAAAAACTGATTTTTAAAGTTTTAGCGTTATTTTTGTCAATTCGTTTATTTTCGTTTTTTTTATAATTCTAGTTTGATTAAACTTCTTTTTCATTACTTTTAGTTGTTCTAAACTACGTTTCCATGTAAACCCTTATAAATAAGGGCTTAGTTCTTTTTTTATTATCTTTTCATTAATAAATTCGTGAGTTTATTTTCTTTATTATTTGATGGATTCAAAATTACTTGTCCTTAAAGTTTTCGCTTGAATTCCTTTCTTTCGTTGCGTCACATCATAAACTTTTCAGAGCTTTTGGAGAGGTTTTGTACAAAAGAAGATAGACACTACCAAAAATCTTTGCGATAAGCTTGAGAGAACCAAAGAGAACTTGGATAAATATAATGACAGCAAAACTGTATGTTATGTCCAATTTGACACGTCGTTTTATCTTAGTAACAAATGGCTACTTCAAATTTAATTTAAAATCATCAACTCGATATTGTGATAATTTACGTGAGTCATATTTAACTCTTTCCCTTAAAACTAAAAATTACTGTTTATTCAATTTAAGTCAAATATTAATTCCAATTACATGTAAATACTATTCATCTTTCTAATAATTCTACACGACACTAACAATGATAAGATAATCTTCAAGCATACCTACAATATAGCAAGTGCGTCATCTCCCATGCAGGAAGTAGGGTCAATGGCCACGTTATTCTCACATATTACCTTCAGCTCTTATTCAATCTCAACACGGCACCCGTGATTCAAGAAAACCCACAAAAAATGTCTTCTCGGAATCTCCAAAACGTCTCGAAAAACCCATCAACTTGAAAGAAGCCTTTTTGGTCACTCACCAATAGTATAAGCTTTCATTATAATAAAAAACAATGTCTAGATGAAGCTCTCTCTATGGCACTAGATTTATTTGCAAGCGAGAAGTGTCTGTCACTAGGCAGACAAATACATGTCCATGTAGTAAAACGTATCAATCTCTGTGATTAGTGTTCTTGAATACAAAGCTTGTGCTTATGTATGGGAACTGTCGATGTTTATTATACGCTGAGAGGATGTTTGATGAAATGCTTTATTATACGCTACGAGGATGTTTGATGAAATGCTTGAAAGAAATATTTTTACTTACAATGCTACGCTTGGTGCTTACATGTCAAATGTAGAGTTTTGGGAAGCAGTTAAACTTTTTGCTGAAATGCGATTCTTGGAAATCCCTATGGATAGGGATGGCAATCGGGCTCGTTGGCTTGAGCCGCCCGTGGTTCGGCTGGGAAAAAGCTGGAGCCCGCCTGGCTTGAGGCTCGGGTCAAGCCCCATTTTGAGATGCGGGGCAAAGCCTGAGCCGGCTTGTGTGGCTCGCCGGCTCGGGTTCACAAGCATATATTTTAAAAAAAAATGTTTTAAAGGCAACAAGATGTTGCCTTGCCTAAAACTTGCTACCTTATTTTTAAGGCAACAATCATGCCAGGTTTATAAAAAACAAAAACAAAACCGAGTCGAATGCTTGGGTCAAGCCTAATTTTTTTAGTCGAACTTTTACTTTGCCCGGCCCGGGTCAAGTCCGGAAAAAAGCTTGAGCCGAGCCCGAGCCTTAAATTTCTGCTCGCGAGCCAACTCGGCTTGTTGACATCCCTACCTGTTGATGCCCATACTTTTAGTTGTGTATTAAAGGCATGTGGTGGTGTTAAAAACTTGTCTGTTGGGAGAGAAATTTATGCATTGGTTAAAAATTTGTGTTCGTTCGTTATGATATTTAGTTAATTCTTTGGTAAGCATGTATTCCAGGTGCAATCATCTTAATGTTGGAAATTATGTTGGTGGAATGACACCGAATGTATGGATACCATATATGTAGCATACCGTATATGCAGTTTAGATACCGTATATGCAGCATACCGTATATGCACAGATTATATACCGGATTTGCACAAACTTGATTTTACGCATACAATAAGATTAAATATCGGGTTTTCTCATACCGTTTTATAATATTAGTTAATTACACAATAAACTAAATTATCATAAACCACAATATATTAATCTAATTTAAAACTAAATTATATTAAGTTATGTAAGACACGTTAATTTAATAAATCTAAACGGGAAAGTTGAAAGTTAACAGAAATTTAAAAATTAAAGATATGTTTATAACTTCATTAAACTTTTAACCAGAGGCCTGTGTAAACACAGTGTCCTTAAAACAGATTCGCCCTCTCACCGTACGTGCTTGAGTTTTAGTTCGAACGTCTGTTTCTTAGGATACAACGGTATATAGTAGAATCTAAGCACCGTAGATACTACTCTGGCTAACTGATCTAGTATCCGAACAATATCACCACAAGAACAAGACCTTACTGGACAAGGAATGCAAAGAAGAAACTGTGTATGCAGGAATGTAGGTGAGATTTTCGAGTGTGTTAGAATGCTGGAGAATGAGCCATTTTATAGGCATACTGCCCATTAATATTGTAACCATTGGGAGTCCATTGGAGTTACTTCCCATTAACACTGTGACCATTAGGAGTCCATTGGAGTTTTTGCAGTTTAGAAACTCAAAAGTCACTGGAGAAAGCAAAAAAGAAATTGGCAAAACGTGAGCTCTCCGATGGGGCCATTTTTGCCATGTTCAGTTCGACATTCGTGTGCGCAGGTCGCGCCCGCACCCAAGTTCAAGGTCCGAAGGCCATTTCGGTTCGTGATTTGCATCCCCCATGCGCGCGCACCTGGAGAGAGCCTTCATGCTACACATGATTACACATCTCCAAAGTATAGCTATATATAAAGTGGTTTAAGTTTCCTTGGTTTTCCTATGTGGGATAAATGCATTTTTTCCCACAAAACCAACTTCCAATGACCAACTTTAAGCTTCAATTTCTCATTCACCCGAGCTTCATTTTTGGCAAATAAATACATGAAATCAATGTTCTCGCGGAGGAGAATACATATCAACTTTGATATTTCATATTGGACCAACGGGTCCCATCAAAAATTGTGCCAAAAGTGAGCCGCTCACTCAATTTTTTCCAACAATCCCCCACATGAATAAAAATTAGGAGAGACACGAAACGTAAGACACAAGACTTGGTGATAAAGTTTAGTGGTTGAATCCTGCATAGGATAGGTAGGTGTTATCGTTTGAACCTTCCCTTGTGCAAGCATATTTACTTTACTGGCTGACCAGTAGACGCGATGTCCTTGAACTGTTCTGCCGTTTGTGTAAACGATGATATGCCTCACACATGATTTTTCCTAACACAATTTAGTTCTCATTGTTATGTTCGTTTTGGCCATGAATACATGCCTGGTTCTATGAGAGTTCTTAAAAATTGAGCCCCACACAATTCTGTTAGAAGCGGCCCCACTTCTTTCTCACATAGGTGATTTCTTATTACAAGTAACCCGCATTACTTGGCTCGATTTACGACACATAAGGATCATTAAAAGCCTATTGCTTAACCTTCAACCTTACAGGCATCACTGTTACATCATAGGAATGGATAGGAGGTAATAACCCACAGTGATTTTATCAAGTCTGTACAGTTAGGTTTTCCCATTGAACCTAAATCTTGGAATCTTCAGTCAACTAGGTTGGGTTTTCCTTTGTAATGACTTATTCTTTCAAGGGCTTAAGTCTCATTCCTTTCGATGATTTCATAATTAACTCTCTATTTAACCCTTTGGTTAGCGGATCCGCAATGTTATCTTTTGACCTTATATAGTCAATAGTGATAACTCCAGTTGAGAGTAATTGTCTTATAGTATCGTGTCTACGACGTATATGTCTAGACTTATCATTATATATGTTACTCTGTGCCCTTCCTATTGCTGATTGACTGTCACAATATATACAAATTGATGGCACAGGTTTTGACCATCTTGGAATATCCTCTAAGAAGTTGCGCAACCATTCAACCTCTTCACCACATTTATTTAGAGCTATAAACTCAAATTCCATCGTAGATCTAGTTATAACCGTTTGCTTAGAGGATTTCCACGATATGACAGCACCACCCAATGTGAACACATATCCCTTGGTGGATTTTGAGTCTTTTATATTAGATATCCAATTAGCATCACTGTATCGTTCAATGACTGCTGGATATCTAGTATAATATAGTCCATAGTCACGAGTATATTTTAAGTACCTTAGTACTCTTACAATTCCTTTCCAGTGATCAGCTCCTGGATTACTCGTGTATCTACTCAGTTTACTGACTGTGCAGGCTATGTCTGGTCTAGTACAACTCATTAAGTACATTAGACTTTCGATAACTCTCGAGTATTCTACTTGAGAGATACTTTCTCCTCTATTTTTAGACAGATGTTGACTCGTATTTATTGGTGTTCTAGCCAAGCCAGTATCATCCTTATGGAATTTTTCTAAAATTTTGTCCACATAATGTGACTGACTTAGAACAAGCCCATTTGATGTTCTTGAGATTTTCACTCCAAGTATAACATCAGCTAAACCCATATATTTCATGTCAAATCTCGAGTTTAACATATTTTTAGTGGATTCAATCATCTTATTGTCACTACCAACAATAAGCATGTCGTCAACGTAAAGACATAAGATGACATATCCATCTTTAGTGTCTTTGACGTAAACAAATTTGTCACATTCGTTGATTTTAAATCCACTCTCAATCATGACATTGTCAAATTTTTCATGCCATTGTTTTGGTGCTTATTTCAAGTCATATAGTGACTTCACCAGTTTACAGATTTCCTTTTCCTGTCCTAGTGACGAAAAAGCCTCAGGTTGTTTCATGTAAATTTCTTCTTCTAAATCTCCATTTAGAAAGGCATTTTTAACATCCATTTGATGTACTTTAAGATTTCGCAAAGTGGCAATCACAAGTATCATCCTAATGGATGTTATTCTCGTCACTGGAGAATACGTATCAAAGTAATCAAGGCCTTCCCTTTGTTTGTTGCCTTTAATTACTAATCTGGCCTTATACTTCTCGATAGTTCCATCTGCTTTCATTTTCCTTTTGAAAATCCATTTGCAGCTAGTGGTTTGCTTCTTGGAGAAAGATCCACTAGCTCCCATGTATGATTTTGCAGTATGGAATCTATTTCATTTTCAATGGCTTCTTTCCATTGAGGTCCTTCCGAGGAATTCACTGCTTCTTGATAACTTTGAGGTTCACTTTCTAGCATATAGGTCAAAAAATCATAATCATAAGATTTTTTTGTCATTTCCCGTTTGCTGCGTCTAATCTCAGTCTCTTCTTCTAATTCTTCGTTCTGACTATTTTTAGTCATTGGCTCATATATTCGTTTAGAGGAGTTTGCTTCCTCTTTGGATCTGTATGGAAATACTTTTTCAAAAAATGTAGCATTTCTTGATTCCATTATCGTGTTTTTATATATGTCTGGAATTTTTGAATCATACACAAGAAAGCGATACGCACTGCTATTATGTGCATAGCCAATGAAGACACAGTCCATAGTTTTCGGGCCTATCCTTACCTTCTTTAGTGGTGGAACAACCACTTTAGCAAGACACCTCCACACTCGCAAATGTTTATAGGTAGACATTCTTCCTTTCTATAGCTCATAAAGGGTCTTTTCCGATTTCTTTCGAGGCACCTTATTTAAAAAGTAATTTGCTGATAACACAGCTTCCCCCCACATGTTCTGAGGTAACCCAAAACTTACGAGCATTGCATTCATCATTTCTTTTAAGGTACGATTTTTTCGTTCAACAACACCATTTTGTTACAGTGAATAAAGGGTGGTTGTTTCATGTATGATTCCGTGTTGTGCACAGAATTCAGCAAATGGTGCTTCATACTCACCACCTCAATCACTTCGCAGCACCTTAATTTTCTTATTAAGTTGATTCTCAATTTCATTCTTATAGAGAATAAATTTCTTTATAACTTCATCCTTGCTTTTAAGCAGATATACATAGCAGTATCTTGTGCTATCGTCGACAAAAGTAATAAAATACTTGTTGCCACCTCTTGTTTGTACAAGTTTTAGATTACACACGTCACTGTGAACTAAATATAGTGGTTTTGTATTCCGTTCAATTGATTTAAACGATGACCTTGTCAATTTTGAACACAAGTTTCACACTTATGTTTGGAATCGTTATTGAACTTAGGTATGCACTTAGAGTTAACTAGTTTTCGTAAAGTATCATAGTTAACGTGTCCTAGTCTACCATGCCACAAATTGGAAGACTCAATCAAATAAGTAGAAGAACTTGCTTTATTCATTTTTGGTTTCACAACCATTACATTGGGTTTAAACATACCGTCGGAAATATAACCTTTTCCGACAAATATTCCACTTTTTGACAGAATGACTTTGACTGACTCAAAAACAATGTGAAAACCATGCTTATTCAAAAGCGACCCGGACACTAAATTCTTGTGAATTTTCGGCACATAAAGCACATTGTTGAGAGTCAGCTCCTTTCCCGAGGTCATCTTTAGAACCACTTTTCCTTGACCCTTGATTTCAGAAGTTGCTGAATTTCCCATGAACAACTTCTCCCCGTTCTCAACAACTTCGAACGTATCAAACATCTCTTTATCAGAGCACACATGCCTCGTAGCACCGGTGTCAATCACCACTCTTTAGGGTTTGAACCCACCATGTTTACTTCAGAAATGACTGCTGCGAGATTCAGCTCTGACACATCTTGTGCCATGTAGTCAACCACGGTTGCTTCTTTCTTCTTCTTCGGTAATCTGCACTCCAAAGACTTGTGACCCACTTTGTTACAATTGAAACATTTTCCTTGGAATTTCTTTTTGACAATTCCACCTTTCGGTCCTTGTTTGGTTCTTTTGCCACTGGATGGCCCAGACTTGTTTTTGCAGTTCTTACTACTTTGACCAAACTCCACAACATTGGCTTTGGCCACACCAGGATTCGAAGTCTAACAACAAGTTCTTCGACGTTTATTTCCTTTCATTTATGTTTCAAATAGTTCTTGAAATCTTTCCATGCGGGGGCAATTTTTCTATAATTGCAGCCACCTGAAAAGTTCCACTCAACATTATTCCTTCGGCATGAATTTCGTGAAGGATCACTTGGAGTTCTTGCACTTGACTGATAACAGTTTTGGAGTCCACCATCTTATAGTTTAGAAATTTGTCGACTATAAACTTTTTAGCCCGGCATCCTCAATTTTGTATTTTCGGTCCAAGGACTCCCACAATTCTTTAGCAATTTTTATGGTGCTATACACATTGTACAGCGCATCTGCTAGGTTGTTCATGATATAATTTCGGCACAGAAAATCCAAATGCTTCCAGACATCAAGTGCACGCAATGCTTGCACATCTCCCTCACCCTCATTAAGCTTTGGAGCAATTTCAATCAAGAATCTCACAAGATTCAAGGTGGTCAGGTAAAAAAGTATTTTCTTCTGCCACCTTTTGAAATTCAAGCCATTGAATTTCTCTGATTTTTCTCCATGATTAACCGGAACATTACAGTTTGGCCAGTTTAGCTCACAGCATGACTTGGCATTCTAGCCATAGTCTGAGCCACAACGGAGCTTGGCCCTTGAGCCACATTAGAACCCGCAGCCTGATTTCCAGCAGAAGCAGTTTGGGTTACATCCATGTTAGTTGGTTCGGTAGCCATTTCTGAAAATGAAACAAAAATTAGTTTCTAATAAACAACTTGTTTATCTTAATAAAATAAAATAAACAATTTATTTACTACCAATGTGTATAGAATTTGTTTTAAGTTTGTTGAAAATTATGTTGGTGGAATGATATCGAATTTACGGGTACCGAATATGCATTTTAAATACCGTATATGCAGCATACCGTATATGCACAGATTATATACCGAATTTGCACAAACTTGATTTTACGCATACAATAAGATTAAATACTGGGTTTTCTCATACCGATTTATAATATTAGTTAATTACACAATAAACTAAATTATCATAAACCACAATATATTAATCTAATTTAAAACTAAATTATATTAAGTTATGTAAGACACGTTAATTTAATAAATCTAAACGGGAAAGCTGAAAATTAACAGAAATTTAAAAATTAACGACATGTTTATAACTTCATATAAACTTTTAACCCGAGACCTGTGTAAACACAGTGTCCTTAAAACAGATTCGCCCTCTCACCGTACGTGCTTGAGTTTTAATCCGAGCGTCTGTTTCCCAGGATACAACGGTATATAGTAGAATCTGAGCACCGCAGATACTACTCTGGCGAACTGATCTAGTATTCGAACAATATCACCACAAGAACAAGACCTTACTGGACAAAGAATACAAAGAAGAAACTATGTATGCAGGAATGTAGGTGAGATTTTCGAGTGTGTTAGAATGCTGGAGAATGAGCAATTTTATAGGCATACTGCCCATTAATATTGTGACCATTGGGAGTCCATTAGAGTTACTTCCCATTAACACTGTGACCATTGGGAGTCCATTGGAGTTTTTGCAGTTTAGAAGCTCAAAAGTCATTCGAGAAAGCAAAAAAAAAATTGGCAAAACGTGGGCTCTCCGATGGGGCCATTTTTGCCTTGTTCGGTTCGACATTCGTGTGCGCAGGTCGCGCCCACACCCAAGCTCAAGGTTCGAAGGCTATTTCGGTTCGTGATTTGCACCCCTTTGCGCGCGCACGTGGAGAGAGCCTCTATGCTACACATGATTACACATCTCCAAAGCATAGCTATATATAAAGTGGTTTAATTTTCCTTGGTTTTCCTATGTGGGATAAATGCATTTTTTCCTATGTGGGATAAATGCATTTTTTCCACAAAACCAACTTCCAATAACCAACTTTGAACTTCAATTTCTCATTCACCCGTGCTTCATTTTTGGCAAATAAATACATGAAATCGATGTTCTCGCGGAAGAAGACACATATCAACTTTGATATTCCACATTGGACCAACGGGTCCCATCGAAAATTGTGCCAAAATTGAACCGCTCACTCAATTTTTTCCAACACTTAATGGATTACAATTGTTATTTCTTAGAGTGAGTGGTAGAGGAGATGTTGTCCTTTAGAATTTAATGATATCTGTGAATTCAGTAAATGGGATAAGAGGAAAGAAGCTTTGAGGCTTTTGTCAGAGATGTGGAATTTTGGTGTTACCCCCAGCACATACACTTTTGTTGCTGCTTTTCAGGCCTGTGAGGAGCCAATTCTTGGGAGTTCTGGCATGGAAATCCATGCTGATGTTTTGAAATCTGGTTTTTATCAAGATATTCGTGTTTCTAATGATTTGTTTGTAAAGACTACATTTCTTGGACGACAATCATTGCTGGCTATGTTTAGAATAATTTTACACGAAGGCCTCGGAGCTGTTCAGGAAAGTGCAGTCGGAAGGAATGGATGCTGACATGTTGATGATTGAAAGCATTATTTTAGCTTGTCATGGGTTAAAATTCATTTTGAATGTGAAAGTGATTCATCGTTACATGATAAGAAGAGAATTATCTGATCTTATCCTAACACTCTCTTGGATGTGTATGGAGAGTGTGGAAATGTAGATTATGCATGTAATATCTTTGATTCAATTGAAATAAAAAATATTTTATCATGGACAAGCATGATATCTTCCTACGTCCATAATGGACTAGCATGTGAGGCTCTTGAACTTTCATTCTATATGGTAAGATCAGGTGTTGAACTGGGTTTTATTGCACTGCTGAGTGTGCTCTTTGCTACGGATGATTTACCAGCACTGAGAAAAGGCAAAGAGATTCATGGATATTTACTTAGAAAGAATTTTGTTTTTTGAGGGTTCCTTTGCCGGCTCACTCGTGGATATGTTTGCCAGCTGCGGGACTGTTGACAACTCATATAAGGTTTTCTTTAATATTAACATATAAGGTTTTCTTTCATATTACAGATAAAATTTTTAGTTTCATGGACAAGCATGATTAATGCACAAAGAATGCATGGTTATGGATGGAGGCTAAAAATCTTCTTCCTGATCATGTTGCATTTTTGGCACTTCTCCATGAATGTAGTCATTCATCATTGGTTGATGAAGGCGAACGATTTTTTGAAAGAATGCAACATTTATATAAATTGAAGCCATGGCCAGAACAATATGTCTGTCTGGTTGATCTGCTTGGTCGTGCAAATTATGTGGAAGAGGCATTTCAAATAGTTAAAAGTATGAAATCGGAGCCAACAGCTGCTGTTTGATGCGCTCTCCTTGGTGCTTGCCAAATTCATTCTAACCAGAAACAGGAGAAATGCAGCTTCCTGAAATGAAACCAGCGAACTCAAGAAATTATGTGCTTATTTCTAACATGTATGCTGTGAAAGATAGATGGGAAGATGTGGAAGAAATGAGGATGAGAATGAACATAACGGGACTGAGGAAAGATCCTGCCTGTAGTTGGATTGAGGTAGGAAGTATGGTTTATACTTTTATTGCCAGGGATAAGTCTCATCCAAATTCTGATGAAATTTATGCTAAAGTAGCTCAGATTACTGAGAAATTAGAGAACAAAGGAGATTATGTGGCTCAAACTAGGTATATGCAACATAATGTAGAAGAGAGAAAAAGGTCGACATGCTTTATGGGCACAGCGAAAGGCTTGCTATTGCCTATGGCCTAATTGTTGGATAATTTAATGCTTTAAATTACTGGATCTTTCATGTTAAATCATCGAAAAATATAAGAATTAAAGCGGAATCATACCTGAATTTGACATGGTTAATGCAATATGGATTTCGTGGTATGATCTTTCAAATCTACACGCAGTCTCCTTTTTCTCTCTGTGATGGGATGCAGTAGAGAATGAATAATTCGTTGCGTGTGATCTGGGGACCATAACCTATTTATATGAGGATGCCCTTTGACCTAATTCGGCCCATCATAGAATTAGGACTTGGGCTCGGTCTCCACACATATGTAAACCCATACTTTAATTGGATACATTAAAGCCCAAAATCGAAACCTTATTAGATCACTTTAATCGGGCTCAACCGAATTCGATAGCCTATAATTTAACACACAATTATTTACACATACAAGCCCATCTTTAATTAAAAATCCTTACAATCTCCCACTTGGGCTATATGTGTCACCTTATAATTGTGCATTAAACATAACCTTATGAGTACTCAGAATTTTGCTATCATTACCGAATGTATCCCCAAACAATCCCGTCCATCAATCATATCAACATAGGATCAAAGCGGCTTTCGCTACTTTCACGTAGCTAAACCCATTAATGATTACGTATATCAATATAATCGAATGACATGGATCAAGCATGGATGTGTAGCATGGAAATTACATGTAATATGATCTATAACATGCCTATTTCCAACTGGTCCACCTTAATACCTTAGTGAGATCATTTTAAACAAGTTCAGAGATAATTAACCAAATAACTTTATAACTGAAAATAACTTTAATTTTAAACCGCATCCAAAATAACAGTACATGTGTCCAATATGAAAAGCAAAAATACAAGCTCCCACTGAAACTAGATATCCTCAAGAGACATTACACCCATATGAGCAGTGTGCTCATAAAAGACCTTGGGTATCAATCCCTTAGTAAGCGGATCCGCAACCATGGAGTTTGTCCCAATATGCTCTATTGACACCTGTCCACTCTGAACTCTTTCTTTAACAGCAAGGAACTTGATCTCTATGTGTTTTGACTTTGTTGAGTTCCTGTTGTTATTGGAATATAATACTGCTGATTTATTATCACAAAATATCTTAAGTGGTCTTTCTATATTGTCCACAATGCGCAGCCCAGTAACAAAATTACGCAGCCATATTCCATGATTTGATGCCTCATAACAAGCTATAAACTCCGCTGCCATGGTGGAAGTAGTTATGAGTGGCTGCTTAGCACTCTTCCAGGAAATAGAACCTCCAGCAAGCAGGTAAATATAGCCTGAAGTGGATCTCCTACTATCTTAGCATCTCGCGAAATCGGAATCAGAATAACCGATGATCTCCAACTGATCCGATCTCCTGTATGTAAGCATGTAGTCTTTTGTTCTCTGTAAATACCGCATGACTCGTTTAGCTACTTTCCAATGATGCATTCCCGGGTTACTTAAATATCTTCCTAGCATCCCAACGATGTACGCTATATCCGGACGCATACAAACCTGAGCATACATCAAACTCCCTATAGCTGAGGAATAAGGAATCTTCTGCATTTCTTTAATTTCCAAGTCATTTTTAGGGCACTGATTTAAGCTGAACTTGTCACCTTTAGCCACAGGGGTATCACATGGTTTACAATCTTGCATGCCATATCTTTTAAGTACCTTTTCGATATAACTCTTTTGTGATAATTCAAGAATACCTCGAGAATGATCTCGGTGTATCTGAATTCCTAATACAAAAGAGGCATCACCAAGATCTTTCATCTCAAAATTCTTTGCTAGAAATCTCTTAATTTCGTGCAATAAGCCTATATCATTGCTGGCAAGCAATATGTCATCGACATATAAAATCAGAAAAATATACTTGCTCCCACTGAACTTGTGGTATGTACAATCATCAACCAAATTCATCTCAAAACCAAATGAGATGATCACCTGATGAAACTTGTAATACCATTGACGAGATGCCTGTTTGAGCCCATAGATGGATTTCTTTAATTTACAAACCATTTGCTTTGCATCGTCCGATACAAAGTTTTCTGGTTGTACCATATAAATTGTTTCATCAATGTCACCATTGAGAAACGCTGTCTTAACATCCATCTGATGTAGCTCAAGATCGAAATGCGCTACCAATGCCATTATAGTCCTGAAAGAGTCTTTCGAAGAAACCGGAGAGAAAGTCACTTTATAATCAATGCCTTCTTTCTGTGTAAAGCCTTTTGTGACAAGACGAGCCTTATACCTCTCTACATCACCTTTCGAATCCCTCTTGGTCTTAAATATCCATTTGCAACCAATGGGTTTCGCACCTTTAGGTAATGGAACGAGATCCCATACGTCATTGTCCTTCATGGACTTTATCTCTTCATTCATAGCATCGAGCCACTTTTGAGAGTTAGAACTTTCCATGACTTGACGAAAATTGATCGGATCATCTTCCACCATTGCAATGTCAACTTCATGTTCTTGAAGAAATACGATGTAATCATTCGAAACCGCACTTCTCCTCTCTCTAGTGGATCTTCTTAATGGCATTAGTTCTTGAGGGTGTAGAGTTTGTTCTTCTGGAACAATTTGTTGATCTTGAGAGGGAGGTATGACATTCTCTTGATCCAGAGTTACTTCTTGAACAATATCAGGGATAGAAACCTGATCATTGTCAATGGCAATTGGATGAATTTCAACATATTCCTCCTCAAAGACAAAGCCTGTAACCCTTTCTCCCCCCGCAAACTCAACATCCTCAAAGAACCTAGCATTTCCTGTCTCGAAAATTGCCTTAGTTGTGGGATCATAAAACTTATAACCCTTGGACCTTCAGAATATCCAATGAAATAGCAACTGATGGTCCTTGCGTCCAGTTTTTTTTCATTTAGCTTATAGGGCCTTGCCTCAGCTGGACACCCCCAAATATGTATATGCTTCAAACTAGGCTTCTTGCCTGTCCAAAACTCATATGGGGTTTTATCAGTAGCCTTAGTTGGAACTCTGTTGAGTATATAAGCTGCAGTCTTTAATGCTTCACCCCAGAGAGATTCTGATAAGGTAGAATGACTAATCATACTCCTCACCATGTCCTTAAGTGTTCTGTTTCATCTTTCAGCAACACCATTTATAGTGGGCGAACCCGACATAGTGTACTGTAGGACGATACTGCATTCCTCTAGGAATTTAGCAAACGGTCCTGGACGCTGTTCACCTGAACCGTCATATCTGCCATAGTATTCACCCTCACGGTCAGATCTGACGCTTTTAATCCTTTTGCCGAGTTGGTTCTCAACTTCAGCTTTATAGTTTTTAAACACATCCAGTGACTGTGATTTTTCATGAATGAGATATATGTAGCCATATCTTGAAAAGTCGTCTATGAACGTTATAAAATATTGTTGACCATTCCAAGAACCCGTAGGGAATGGTCCACAAATATCCGTATGTATAAGTTCTAAGACGTCCGAAGTCCTATTGGCTTGAAATCTCATTTTATTAGTTTGTTTTCCCTTTATACAGTTGACACACAAATCATAATTTGTGAAGTCAATAGGGTCGAGAATCCCGTCAGACACAAGTCTCTCAATTCTTCTTTTGGAGATGTGACCTAATCTCTTGTGCCACAACGAGGCAGAATTCTCGTCGTTTAATTTTCACTTTACACCTCGAGTACTTACATGCAAGGTTTCATTATAAGAAGCAATTGTATCAATTGAATAAAGATTATTGTAACCTGATAAAGAACCGGAACCAACCAATTTTGAATCATGAAACAAACTAAATTTTCCATTTCCAAAAGAATAAGTATAACCAAATTTGTCCAAAATAGAAATAGAAATCAAATTCCGTTTAAAAGACGGTACAATAAATGTCTCAACAAGAGCCAAATAAAATCCAGTCTTTAACAATAATCTAAATTTTCCTATTGCCTCTACTTCCATTCTATTGCCGTCGCCAGCATAGATGTATCTTTCACCATCACTTGGTTTTCGGCAACTCAGGCAACCCTGCATAGACATACTGATGTGAGTTGTTGCACCAGAATCTATCCACCATGTATGTCTAGGTACCGAAGTTAAATTAATCTCAGAACAAATCAAATGAAGAAGAGTACCTTTCTTTACACGCCATGCGTGGTAATTGGTGCAATTCTTCTTCTTATGACCTGCAGCTCCACAGAAGAAACAACCGCCTTCAGTTGGTTCCTTATGCTGTTTCTTTTGCGGTGTCGTACCTGCAGCTTCCTTATTAATCTTCCTTTTTCTTGTTGCTTTTGCCCTCAGAGGTGGTGGCTAAATGAGCACTTTCTGTCTTTTCATACTTCAGTCTTTCCTCTTCCTAGATACAGTGTGAGATGAGCTCATTAAGGGACCAGGAGTCCTTTTGACAGTTATAGTTCACCTTGAATTGACTGAAATGTGCCGGAAGGGATATCAGAACTAAGTGACCTAACAAGTCTTCAGATAAATCCAACTTGAGTGCCTTTAGTTTTGAAGCAATGTGAGACATTTCCATAATGTACTCCTGAATGTTGCATTTCCCTTTATACCTCATTGAGACAAGATTTGCCAAAAGTGTACTTGTTTCAGCATTTTCATTCTTGGCAAACCTCTTCTCAAGGTCCTTAAGGAAACCCTTAGCCGTAGTCACCTTATCGGACATAGTGCCCCGGAATGCTTCTGGAATAGCACGCTTCATGACCATTAAGCTTATGCGGTTCGATCGTTCCTACTTTTCCATCTCCCTCTTGTCATCAGAGGTACTCTTATCAGTAAGTACAGTAGGTTGATCGACCCGTAAAGCAAGGTCTAGGTCCATGACTCCGAGAACAATTATAACGTTCTCTTGCCATGCCCTGAAGTTTGTGCCATTTAACATTGGAATTGAATTGATGCTAGCAGAGATATTAGCAGCAGAACCTGAAACTGAATTAGAGAACATTTATTATGAATAGCTCACATGAATATCTTTAATATGCAAATAATAATAATAATAATCTCAAATAGTGGTAGGGCCCATCACAAGATACCAAGCACAACATCAATATCCAGTCTTTGGACAGAGATATTGACTTGTAAGCGGTACTCTTGGCGTAGTGATCAAACATTGACGATAAAACAACGTGTCAATCAATAAACCTTTCTTTGAACCGATTTATTGATCGCACATTAAACCAAATAATCGTCACACGTTTATCACCACAGGTGCACGTGTATTCGGCTAAATATTGACCTTCCTTTGGGCCGACCAATATTCCCATGAATAACACGTGCACAAACACTTTTTAACATTCTAAGTTAGTCAATTTTCACAAGAGAGGTTACTTTGGCAACATGTTGCTTCAATTAACTAACTTTTGAATATTATATCTCTTTAAAAGAGTCTTTAATACCAAAATTTGAGAAAGAGAATCACCAATTTTGCATATTTTGATTAGTTTTAAACTTTAGGGGCCTTAGGATTAATAATTCAAAACTTTAAGGGGGCAAAATTAATTAATTTCAAACTTTAGGGGTTGAAATTAATAAACTTGAAACTTTAGGGACCAAAATTAATTAATTCAATACTTTAGAGATCAAATTTTTTAAAAATTTGAAACTTTAGGGATCAATTTGAGTTAATTATTAACTTAGGGGGCCAATTTGAATTAATAATTTAATTTTGAGGGCTTTAATTATAAATTCAAAACTTTAATGGCCCGAATTAATTAATTTTAAAACCTTAGGGACTGAATTATTAAATCCGAAACTTAAAGGCCCAAATTTTAATATACTTAAAGGTTAGGGACTGAAATCTTAATTTTATAACCCTAACCCTAATTGCAACCAGGGACATCAATTCATCTAATTTACAGGAGAGGCCCCCGTCCCCAAAATCAAAAAATTGAAAAAACCAAAAAAAAAAAAATTTTTTCTTTTCTTTCCTTCTGGCGGTGCCGGTGGCCAGCGCAGCCAAGAGCAGCAGCTCCAGCCCACGCCGGCGCTGCTTGTTGGAGATGCCAGCAGGCAGCAGCGGGTGCGCCGCCGGCCAGAATTTGTAAAAAAAAAAAAAAATTTAAATTAAATCTTAATCCGAAACTATAAAAATTTCAAATTCCAAATCTGAATTTTTTAAACTGAATTAATCCAAACGAAAATAACAAAATTATACCGCAAAAATTTTCAAATTTAACGAAACATAAAACCAAAAAATTGTTAAATCTGAAAATTTCAAAATATATTGCAAGAACCAAACTAAAACATTTGATTCTCAATGATTCAACATGAAGAAGTTCTGATACCACTTGTTGGATAATTTAATGCTTTAAATTACTGGATCTTTCATGTTAAATCATCGAGAATTATAAGAATTAAAGTGGAAGCATACCTGAATCTGACATGGTTAATGCAGTATGGATTTCGCGGTATGATCTTCCAAATCTACACGCAGTCTCCTTTTCCTCTCTGTGGTGGGATGCAGTAGAGAATGAATAATTCGTTGCGTGTGATCTGGGGACCATAACCTATTTATATGAGGATACCCTTTGACCTAATTCGGCCCATCATAGAATTAAGACTTGGGCCCGGTCTCTACATATATGTAAACCTATACTTTAATTGGATACATTAAAACCCAAAACCGAAACTTTATTAGATCATTTTAATTGGGCTCAACCGAATTCGATAGCCTATAATTTAACACACAATTATTTACACATACAAGCCCATCTTTAATTAAAAATCCTTACTCTACTTTCTACTCCCAAGAGAACAACGATCTGAATCACGAAGAACCTCCGTGTATGTGGTGACTGCCATACTTTCACTAAGCTCATTTCCCAGTTTTTTGAACCAGAAATTGTGGTAAGAGATGCCAACAGATTTCATCGTTTCAGGGATGGGGTCTGTTCCTGCAGAGATATCTGGTGACAGTTTGAATGTGTAAATATGTTGCTATAAGGAGAATCTGCCCCAGTTATCTTTTGGCAATCACGCCTGTTGACATCCACATATCTATATGTAGATATCGCATGTTGTGATTTGTGAAGTGGAGAGCTGAATTAGATACATGACTGTTGCAGTTATGAGCCAAAGAAAATAATGTCTTTTGAGAGTTGAGAAGCTAATGACTACCGATACCTTTATAGTGTCTTTCCAGGATCCAAAATATGCCCCTCAAGATGCTGTTGCCACGAACTTGCAGATGGTTCAGCGTGAGCGGTTCTAACAACCTCAATGTCAAATAAATTTGAGAAACAGGGCCAACAAGAGGGCAACTGACTTGCATACTGAAATTGAGCTTGATTCAAACAAAAATTAAATTTTGATCTTCGTAAAGAGGATTGGTGTTCTAGAGACTAGAATCCTGCTTTCTTCTCCTTTGCCGTGGAAGATCTTTATGATGTAACCAAATTTGAGATCATTTTATAAACGTTGATTATAACTTTTTTACTATTGTAAATAACAATCAGGCAACAGAACTGCTATACTCTACCCTTCCTTTATTGTTTTCCCGTTTGGGGGAATTTTAGAAGATGGCGAACGAAGGGGAAGAAACAAAAATTAAAAATAATTCATGCTACGAAGATTTGAATTGGTGAATTAATGTTGTATGATACATTTTATATCTTACATTTATCAACCTTTTCCCCTAATGAAGTTATATTTAAAAATAAATCGGAAAATAATTAAAAGAAATAAAAATTGATTAGAACAAGTTGACATACACGTCCGCAATATTAGTCCCCTGGGAATCTTAATGACCCTGCAAATTAGCCAGTCGCCTAGATGACACGAGTTACTTGCCATATTTTTTTGACATTCTTCTGGTCTAACCTATGAAACTTCCAGCACCACTCTACAGTCCCACTTTCATATATCCTTGTCTCCCAACGCACTTTTTTTGGAATCACACACCTTTAATAGATCAATTTTGTTTAACTCACTGCAATTCTGAGTTATGAGTCAAAATTAATGAGCATTAATATTGCCTTTAGTTTTTGGAAGTGGGAGACATTAATATTTCTAAATGGGTTTGATCATGCAGTGAAAAAGGGACCTGAAGCTTTAAAGAATCCTGATAGTGATCCAGTTCCATCATCATTAGTGAATGACGTTTCTTTAAATATTTCAATTTTTCCATTAAGATTATGATCTTGGTTCTTCTTCTTTCATTGTCTACTCTTCTAAATTCATTTTACATAATGAAATTTATTGTTCTTAATAAATGAATTCTGCTTTTAGTTTCCAGATATCGCAAGTGAGCTCCTATGATGCATGTAACAGCTGGTAAATTTTACACTTTGGTGTCTGGGTTAAGCCAAATTTTTGTTTTGACTTAATTCTGTTTTTTTTGCCTCGCAAGCTAGTTTAGTCTATAACTTGAGGAAAGGAACACAGAGAAAGGAGACTTGTAATTCAATCTGTTTCTTTTTATGCCAATCAGTACTTTAAAATTTTCCACTTCCCTTTCTTTGCACCAGCACACAACACACTGACATGTATGCACATTGAAATCTACATTTATGCATCTTTTTGTTGGGGTAGAGCACTTCTCCTGATGGAGATCAAAGAGGAAAAAGAAAGATCACAATGATCAATTTCTTGTGTTCTTGAATTTTATTCAATCTAATGCTTTTTATTAGCTTAATGCCTTAAAATGAATTTTACGAAGTTATAATCTTAAATTATACGTGCACAATGCCATGTTAAGGTTACTCTTGCAGCTATTGTCTCAAATCATTGTCCCAAATTTTAGGAATCAGGTTGTGCCAGGATAGTTTCTGTTATGGACGATATTTTCTTGTAAAATTTGTTGACAAAAACAATGTTATCATTGTAATAGAAACTTACAATAATCTATTGTTCACAAAAATATATTTTGATTTAAATCATCACAAGTGTATGGTTCGCAACAAGTAGTAAAGTGAATTTTAGAGTTCGAATATTGTTCCACAGAAATTGAGTAGCCTAATTTTATTTATCTAGACCTTAACCGACACAAGATTGTCAAAAATGATTTTATAACTTAATTAAACCATAACCTAAACTAGGTATGCAAATGTGTATGAATTGAATGAATTAATATGCAAGCTGACGCTTAGATAAACTAAAAATACAAATTGAACATTTGGAACGCAAATTGATGAATTCAATAAATGTATAACGTACTAGGATCACGAATTCCCAAGTAATGCTCAATTTAACCCTAGTTCTATAATTTGACGATACATTTAAATTATGAAGAATTAATGTTTCTAAATCAATCCAACGGTCTCTCTCAAATAAATTTGAACCTACTTTCATATACCACCAGCTTGTATCTCTATAACGGGTAAAAATATACAAGAATGTATGTAATTTTGTGAGCAATTAAATATTCACGCAGAGCATAGCGGTATATCTTTATCTACTATTTGACTCTACGATTATTTATATCTTATCGAACATATTTCCCATTTCTCGAATTCAAGAAATAAATCACCAAACTCACACAATTACGGACACAATAATTATGGAAGAACTTAAATGTATATAAACCATTCAAAATATTCAATACATGTTTTAATGTAAAAAATATAGAAAAATGAATAAAAAAATCACATTACAATGTTCATCGATCTCCTAGTACAAGAATTTCTTGTCTAGCATGGAGAAAATTACAAAATATATAATAACTTGAAGAAATAACATCACTAGGTTAATTAATTGCCTGAAATTCTGTCAGTGTTTGTGTTTTTCTTCATTGTTGTGGCTCCAAATTCTTTCCAATATGTGTTTTTTCTTCCCAAAGCGTGTTCCCCTATTTAGGGACAACCATAGGGTTTAAAATATATCCCAAAATTTGTTTCCATAAGAATTTCAATCATAATGGGGAACTAGAATTTTTTCGTCGCGATTAGCTTGGGCGACTTTCGCCTCGGTAATTGTTTCTTGATATTGAGCAATCGCCTACTTAAAACAATTGGGTTGTCGCCCAATTATTAAAATTTTCGAATGTTGCGTTTTGATCCCTGAATTCAATTATTGATTCTTTTAGATCCTTTTTTTTTTTTTCATGTCCCAATACTTCAAGTCCTCACTAAATTTGTTATTAACTCTTTCACATCCTTATTTATGTTTCCTGGTCATCTTTTAGCTATTTGCATTTTGGTCCTTGAACTTTCGTTTTCTTTTATTTTTGCCCTTTTTCGCAAGTCATACTCAACCAATTTTATCAACAATTAATCAAGTTTTGTAGATCGAATAAGTGTGTAAAAACACACTAATGGTATGGAGGTGAAGATCTGCATTCACATTGTATGACAATACCTCTAAGTCTACAATAGCCACTGAGGTGGGTTCTTCCACGTAATTTATCATTTTCTTATAGTTCGATTATTTTTTATGAAGAGCATGATTATCAAATCCGTTTTCCTTTTGTAGTTTTCATAACTTGAACTTACATTGGATATGTTGGGATCATTTACCTTCATGTAAATGTAGGTTTCTGAGTACAGTGGACCTTTCTCTCGTGGAATTCAGACAATAAATTTGCTCTCTCTGAAAATGAGTAATTAAGGCCTCTGGGAAATACACTGCACTTTTGCCTAAAGTTACCATCCCTTGAGTGGTAAATAGAGTAGTTTTTCATCCTTCTCAAGTAGACATTTGCAAATGTTGAATTGCTTAGTCTTTAACTAAAATGTTTATCTATAATCACATGATGTGGCTTACTAGGCAGTTTCAGGATTTTGTTTTATGATATTGCCTAATATTCTGCTAACTGCAATTTATATAATTTGTGATAAGACAGATAATATATCTCCTTATTGTAACTAAATCAAATGAATAATTTTGTTTGTTAAAAATAAATTTTGCCTGTGCTTCGTAGTTTTTAATGTTCTTCTTGCCCAGGTTACTTACTATTGAGTATATACAGTTTTGGCGTGTTAGGCCAGGAGCATTGGACATGACTCGATAGTATTAAAGAAAAAAAAAACAAAGTTAAAATCTTGTCAGTGGTACACTTAAATCAATGCATGGTCAGTTTTATTGACAACTCCCATCCCAATATCAATATTTGAAATCTAACTTAGGGGTATTAAGTGGGGTGAGCCTTGAGCAGCCACTCATCCGCTGGCACAAGCGGAGAGCCAGCTCACCTCAGGCTCGCAAGCAGCTCTCATTTTAGCTAAAAGTGCCATTTCTAACTTTTAAAAAAATGGCGAGCTGCGAGTGGGTTGTCCTATCAAGGGCAAGCCTAGTTGAATCTGGAAATAGGTGAGCCAAGCAGCTCGGCTCACTTCATTTAACGCCCCTATCTTAACTACTGACCGCAAAATAGACAATTGATAGCTACCTCACTTTTTGAACGGAATTCGCCGGGCAATTTATGACTTCTGAAACACAGGTTGAAATCTGCAAATAATGCATCTTGGCCTTGGATTGTTTGCACAAAAACTACCTATATCAGTTGAATCTATCCTTGCAACTACGAACTGAAGTAACAAATTAGATTACCATGTTTTACTCTGGGGATCTATTTGCTACGCTTCCAATGATGAATTATGATTAACTGCTCCTTTCTTAACCCCCTCATTCGTCCATCAAGAAATGTTTGGCCAATCACCAAGAACGTTTACTGAAATCTTTTAACCCCGCATATGGTTCCACAAGAAATTTATTTCATATCAATTTGGATTGATATTTTCCTTAAGAAAAGTAAGGTATAATCAATAATGGCAATGCTTCGATGGTTATGAAAATTATTTGTCCTTGTTCTGGAGCATGATTTTTCCTTTTCTCCATGAAATCATGATAAGATTCATGAATTTGGTGTACATTTTCTCAAAGAATTAATGACCATTGCAAATCCACTTAAATAGTAGCTTTTTGTGAAATTGGACTTCCAAGCTACAATCATACTTTTGCATAGAGCATAACACTACTATTATCACCGCCCCATCCCTATAGGTTTGTGAAGAAGGTAAATGGCGGGATGTTGGAGTTCAACCTTTAGTTTACAACATAGGTTGACCAAAACTTGTCCCTCTCACTCTCTCTCATGCTATATATCCTCCAATAGGAATGTGCAAAAACGATTCTTGAACCAAAACAAGAACCAAAGTATCATAAATGGAATCATTGATAATAACAAGAGAATTTGCATTAAACATAGATTAAAATATTTCTCTAAATGGCAGAACTAAACATATCAAAATTAAATTTCATTTCAGGTTTTGGTTGAGAGTAATAGAACTGAGAATTGATAGGACCCAACCAATTCTTGGTTCTAACACATACAGCCATATAAAGCTTAAGCAAAATAGAAGGGTTCGGCCCCCCGGGGCACAGCTCAACTGGTGGATCAATCAACATTTGTCTTGCTTCCAATGGAAGGGTGGAGGTTCGAATCTTGGTGGGAACCTGCGGCCAGATTTATTTGGTATGGAGCAATCACTTTAAAGGAAGATCTCTTGTGTGCAGAAGTGTACAGGCGGTGGGAGGAACCTGTGATCCAGTTGAGGCATAACCCGCGATTTACCTCCTCCAAGATTCTAGGGGCAAGGATCTCGGGGGTCCAAGATTTAGTCTAGTGTAAGTTGGGATACTTGGATATCCCAAAAAAAAAAGTAAATAAATAAATAGAAGGGTTCGAGTTAGTGCTTCTGCTCATCCCTAACTCCAATTCAAAGCTGGCTGGCAATACGAATGCATGTGAAAGGATAGACAATAAGCGCTTGTTTGATGGTCACCATTTGATAAAAAATAAAGTTTTGAATAGTGAATTTTTTAAGAATATGTGATTAAAAAGTAAGAAAATGTTTTAAATTTACGTGTATGTATAATATTTTATTACGTGAATGTACGATAAAAAATAAGAACGTAAAACAAAAAATTTGAAATAAATTCCGTCAAACGGGGCTGAATAGAGCATGCTATAAATTTTGCAGTTGACTGATTCTTTGCATTTTATCTTCTGTGACTGGATAAACATGCTGGTACTGTTAGCATACAAAGAGAAATAGAATATATTTTGCATATTTTTTTCATTCAGACACAAATCCCAGCTGTAAATGAATATATAGGGCGCTTTAGCAAAAGTAGAAAGGACCTCTCTATTCCTATATAGGTCTTAGAGTCTATTCCTTTATGAAGCATCATTTGTATACGCATGCATTTATTCTGCATCAACAGCTTATAAAGATGCTATGAGATGTCAACGATCCTCTGAGACTCCCCGGCCCCAGCTGGCAAGCTCATTGTTTGGTTTGTGGCCCAAGTTGTGCGATTTGGATTAGCCATCTTGAAAAGGTCAAAATTATGAATTGAAAAGAGAAATCATCACATATCACAGAAGACGGATCTTTAAAAGATCAGCTGGCTGTATTCAAGATCATCATCTCTAATTTCGAGATATTAAATGTAAAGTATGATGAAGAAAATCTAGCTTTAATCATGTTGTGTTCGTTGCCCGATTTGCTTACTTTGATTAGGGACACGATTTTTTGTATAATTGTGATACTCTTATAATTGAAAATGCATATGACATCCTGTTCTCAGAAAAAAGATGAAATATTTGGTTGGATCAGAGTCCAGAGATGGAAAAGATCGTTCATGGTGATTGACGAAGGGTAAGTCGAGATCGAATTTCAACAATCAAGTTTGTTTTATTGCAAGATTATAGGACACATCAAGAGAGATGGAGGAATGGACTAGGAATTATAATAACAAAGTAGACTTTATTCATTAACACTCCATTTGATTTAGTAGAATTAGATCTCTAGCCATTATAACATGGCTTATTTCGGTTCATAACTAAATGATCTACTGGTTCTTGAACCATTGAAGACAACTTGAATTCTTTATGAAGATGCAAAAGATATGAGGTCACTCCATCTTTTCACGATTTGAAACTCGATTCAACTTATTGAGTTCAAAGTCTACTACCTCCACAATAATACTTAATGACTCATTATTACCGGGTACATGTAACCATTTTTTGCAAAGGTTATACTACATATACATTATGGTGTCCATAATATACAAGTGACATAACATCATAGAAAGTGGAAAAAACAGTTTTTTCAACCATTCAATCACGAAATTCCACATGTACATTATAGACACTCTTATGAATACTATAATGTACATGTAGAATTATCACTTTTTCAAAGCCATAATTTTATTTGATATAGATTAAAATTTGATTTTAATATCTAGTGGAATTTAACTAAACATTTTACTTGATCCATAATATTTTGACAATACATCTCATTAAGTACTGTTCATTTAAGAGCCAATCCCTTTACGCAACAGGCCTGTCCCATGTTCAGCGATGCTCTACACCATGCTCTGATTATATAATGACAAAAAAAACATGTTAAAAGCTTAGCAAAACATGCTTAGACTGACAATGGCTCTTTGACTTTAGAATTATTAACTAGGCTAGGTCTCACTCTAACTTTGTTGAGCAATAAATATTTTAAGCTATATCCTTGTCCCGTCGCCCTACATTTCCAACATCTGTAACATACAGATGAATATCTATAAGCCTATATTAGCTTCTTAGCTGTGTTTCTGTCCCTAGCCTCTCTCGTTCTGTTCCATCTCTTTCTTGGCCTGCCCACATTACTCGGCTTTAGTTCACTCTTTACAATTGTTTTCATGTCCTTTTTGCTTATTTTCTTATTTTACTTTTAGAGTCAGTTTGATTGCGAAAATGAAATTTAGATGGAAAGAAAATGAATTTTAGGGAATTGAATTACCTAAAAATTATTTTTCAGAGAATTCTAAATTATTATGTTTGATTGATATAATTTTTTACGTGGAAAATGTTGAAATAAAAGTGTTTTTTGGTATTTATTTAACTTTGTTTTACATGAAAATTGTCAATTTAAGGGATATCCACTTCTACCATTGTTCCCAGAATTTGTTTCCATTGCCAATAAAAAAAAAAGGAAAAAAAAAAGATAAAAAAAATAATTTATATTTTGGTGTTCGTTTGACTTTGTTTTATATGAAAATTGTCAATTTCAGGGATATCCTCTTTTACAATTATTCCTAAAATTTGTTCCCATTGCTAACAATTAAAAAAAAAAAAGACAAAAAGAAAAAAAAAAGGTGGAAAACCAAAAACCACCTATCCCCTAGAAAAATAAAAGGTGGAAAATCACGCTTTAAGGTATTGTACCTAGAAATTCATGGAAAATCAATTCCCTGAAAATTTTTATCAATCAAACAGGCTAAAAGTGAAAGATAGAATTCGAATTATGAAAATTTCGTGAAATGAAACGGGCCTTACTTTTTCTCCAACCTCCTCTTATAAATAACAAGCAATTCCCACCCCCTTCTTGGTTCTCTAAAGTCGATTCGTGCAGTTAAAGTCATCTTAATTCGTTCCTTCTTTTCTTCTTTCTTCAGGTTCAAGGTTCTCATAGGGCCATGAGGCAGTTAAGAAATTTCCTCTAGAGAAGGAATAAGTGAAGCTGCCAGCATGATCTAACCCGGGTTAGACTTCGAATTTAAAAGTTCAGAAGAGACGATGGGAGAATACTAACCCTAGTTAGGTCATGCTCGGACAGCCTCACTCATTCCTCTACAGGGATTCAACCAAATGAATACCTTAAAAGATGGTAAGCTTAGATAGATTCAGAGAAATCACGGTAAGTATTTATATGATATATTCCAGTTTTGTTCAATCCTTCTGGGAAAGTTTTTTTTTCTTACGGGGCTCTTCTTGATTTTGTTCTTTTCAGAAAGAAAAATGGTGGAGATGGCATAAAAATGCTGAGGAAACCCTGAAATAAAAAAAATCTATTCTCCTAGATTATTGTGTATTGAAATCCTTTTTACATTTGGATATATTTGCTCAAATACCATCTTCTTTGTGTGATGTCAGGTCCTGGTTTTATGCTTGGAAAATAATGAAAAGAATGCAGGATGGAGAGCACTGCACTGTATTGATCAGTAATATTTCCAGTATTTTACCGTCTCCACAAATTTGTAGCAATTTGTCGGGCTCCAGCTTACTCTATTTCTTTCATTATTCAGCACCAATAGTATCAAGCATCAATCTAAGTAATAACAGCATGGCATTAAATGATAGATTTGTTTAGAAGCAATGTTCCATTATTTATTAAATTGAATCTATCAAGTATGGTCATGTAGATTGAAGCTAGATAAAATTATTCATTTCTTTCACGCTTGAAATGGACAAAAACTGGTCGATATTTGAATTGTGAATCCAGCTTTGTGATTACTTTTGTGTTGAGGAAATTACCCCTTTAATTTAATATAATTGTTTTTTATTCGGTTGACTCTCCGGTGGTTGAAAAAATGATCGAAGATTACACTCCTCGCTGCCGTCTAATCATGTCGTCGTAAAAATGAATGTCAAAGACGGAAGAAAGGCAAATGGCATATAGAACTTCTCCGAAATATTCCTGTCCATTTAAGATATGGTGATAAATGAGTTATGAAATATTTCAAAAACTTGAGTTTGGTAATTGTGCGTGTACACTAGAGAGGGTAATCACAATTGATCCTTCTGCATTTCCCATATCCCAACGGTGTAACATACCTCTATATGATATCTTAAAGTGTATATATTCTCAAAATTCTTACTCTTACAATGAAAATTTAAATATATTTCAAGAGATTAAGGATAAGATTCAATTCAAGTTTTTAAAATTTGAGAATCACTTAATTTAAACTTGTTTACATCGACATTTTCTCTTCCTTCTCATCTTGTCAAAACTCTTCTCCGATCTCTCTTAAATTACATTTATATTTACTTTTATTGGTCCATATTTTTTTTTACCAAATTAACTGATGTTATGATACTTTTTGTAAATTTATGTTAGATTCACTCAAGTCTTATGTTATTATTTTATTATAATAGTGCTCATGTATAGTATTTGATAACGAACCATTATGAAATAGGTATTTATTTGAAAATTTTGATAAATCCTACAATTAAATTAAAAGTTGAGAAATGAGAAACATTTCACAAAATTGCAAAAATCAAGTCATTCCAAAATAAAAATATATATATTTTGTAGATACCATGTATTGGAATCGATTTTGCAGGTTCTTTAAATTTGAAAATTCATATGAGAACTAAATATTTATTTCTTTTACGTCTATCCTACAAATAGTAATTTAATTATTCTCTTTTTAAGAATACATTTGAAATCTCTGCAAATTATGGGTAGAAATTGTAATAATTAGAAAAAATATTAAAGGTACATTGTGACCTCTGTGTGCATATGATAATTTTATATTATATATATATAATAATTATAAAGGGTAATTAGCACAAAACATTCCTACCTTTCGAGATTTTTGTGGAAAATGTTCTTACATTTCATTTTTTGGAAGATTTCACCCACTTTTACCTTTTTTTTGTGCAAAACGTCATTCTGTCAATTCTCCGTTAAAATGCTCCGTTAAATCAAAGGGTAATTAGCACAAAAAGTTCATACCTTTCAATGTTATTGTGCAAAACGATCCTACCTTTCATTTTTTGGCATAATTAGTACAAAATGTCCATATTTTTTAATGTTATTGTGCAAAACGTCCTTGAATTTTATTTTTTGGGATTTTCACCCCTACCTTTCACCTTTCATTGCTCAAAATGTCATTTTTATCCTTTTTTTTCAATAAAATAACGATTTTACCCTTCTATTCAAATAAAACAAAAAGAAAAGAAAAGAAAATTAAATAACTAATTGCAATTATTGTCCTAAATCTTTCAAAACATTACAAATAAGTTCTAAATTCTCCACTGTCACCACTTTCTCAATCCCACCAAGTCGTCACCTATAGATTCATATAGCACCACCTTTCGACCATAACACCCATCGGACTCCACCACCACCGGCCTCGCCTCACTCTCTCCAATATCCTCCTTCATATTATTGGTCACCAACTTGACCGAGAAACAATCACATTTACAGCCAAAATACCAGATTGTCGTATACAACCCTTTATAACAATCCCACTTTTGGGGCTACCCACGGTCACGCACCACCATCAACGATTACATCTCGCCTCGACGAATCTATACACAGCCTCACATCAATCAAAACTGCATCAAATCATTTTGTTGTAATTCTAGAACATTCGATAGTGACAACGTCCATTTTGTCAAAATCTTCTCCTTCAATTCATGCATCCCACAACATTAAATTTTGAAATTGGCATCAATCGAGCCATCAACAAACCCAAACGACAATGTGTATGAATCTAATTGAATAAATTATCCCCTCAACCGTTTTAATTTCTGGTCCAAAACTCTCTACGAGCACGATTCACGGTGAGAGAACCAAAATTGGTGGGTCCTAAGTACTCCAATCTTTCAAATTCGTGTGTGAGAGGACGATGGTGGAGTCCGATGGGCATGGTAGCCGAAAGGTCACTCTATGTTGATCTATAGGTGGCAGCTTGATAGGTTGTGAAAATCGTGGTGGTTAAGAATTTATAATTTCTTTGTAATTTTTTTAAAAATTTAAGGATTATGGTTGCAGTTTGTAATTCATCTTTTCCTTTTGTTTTATTTGAATGAGAGGGTAAAATCGTCATTTTATTGAAAAAAATGATTAAAAAGACATTTTGTGCAATGAAAGGTGAAATGTATAGGTGAAAATGCTAAAAAATGAAATGTAGGGACGTTTTGCACAATAACATTTAAAGGTAGAGACATTTTGTGCTAATTATGGCAAAAATGAAAGGTTGAGACGTTTTGTACGATAACATTGAAAGGTAAGGACGTTTGTGCTAATTACCTTTTGATTTAACGGAGCATTTTAACGGGTAGTTGACAGAATGACGTTTTGTGTAAAAAAAAAAAAAAAGGTAAAGGTGATGGTGATGGTGAAATCTGCCAAAAAACGAAAGATAGAGACATTTTTCACAAAAATCTCGAAAGGTAGGGACGTTTAGTGCTAATTTCCCTAAAAATAAATTAATGACATGGATTGAGAATATTTTTATGTGTTCATTTAAACATTTATTTTGGTATTTTTATGTAAATATGAACTATTTTTATTTTTCTAGAAATTTTTATAATTTATTTTTCTTTAATTTTAATTTTTAAAATATAAAATTTTCCATATTTTTAATTTTGAAGATTTTATTTAAATAAAATTTCATTGACTCCATGTTTTGAGTGTTTTTAGAATTTTCATAGAAACTACTGAAAAGCTCATAATGTAATGAAAACACTGAAAATGTCAAAAGCGAGTTTTGAGTTTTATGTTAATCTTTCTATGTCATTTATATAGACCGACTTTCTTTATTTTCTTGTCCCGTTTTATATATTCCTATTTCTTAATTGAGAAAGAATTTATTTTGTTCGTATGCTAATATAGCCTCATTTAATTTACCTAGTCATAACCAATTCTTCTCACTTTATCTTGAAATTATATAGATTTTAATTTACCTTATTGAAATTATTCAAATACGTACATACATTTTCCACTTCATTTTAGAAACATGGACAAAAACGACATTATTTACTACTAGTTGTTGATTATTAAATAAGGTAAATTATGAAACTATTTGCAAAAATTGATTTTTCAATAACATTAAATAAAATTTCTTAGTCTGTATGAAAAAAAAAAAAATTAGCCTACATAAACAGGACGAACGGAGTAATATCAAATAAAATTGTCCATTTTTCCTTGTTTATCTTTGTTTTCAAAAATACCAAATTAAATACATTTTCAATGTTTTATAAAACTAAAAACAGCTGGCAAACTAAAAGCAACCCAAGATTTTCTTTCTATGAATTGCGCTAGGAAGAGACAAAAGGGATATATTCTCATCCTATGTAGCAGTGAATTTTTTAGGATTTGTTCGATAGTAATTTTGAAAATTAACTTTTTGATCATTAAAAGAAAAGTAAATATCACATATGAAATAATAAGTCAAAAATTACTGATAGAATAGTTTTTGGAGTGAAAAGTCAATTCCAAACGGGTCTTAATTTAAGCGAATCTTAAATGCGAGATAGAGGCCCAATCGGATCTTTCAGGATCCATCAAATAAACCGATTTGACAATTATGCTGGATTCGCTTAAGCGGAACGCATAATCATTTCCGCTCTTTAGGCTTCTTAGGGACGGCCCGTAGTTTCAAATTCTCACTCTCTCACTCAACCAGAAATGGAACTCAAGCTGTCATTCGCCGCTGATACTCCGCCGCTCGCCGTCCTTGCCGCCGGCAAAATCGCCGGACTTTCTCTCACCACAGACAAAACTCTCGCTCCCGGCTCCCCGCCGGCTCTTCTATTATCTAACGGGTTTGTTTCTCCTCATTTTTCGTATAGTTTCTGAATATAATAATTATTTGGTTGGATGTATGATTGTTATTGAGCTTTCTTTGTTTTTGTTGCTTATGGTATCATTCTTTTTAATCGGTAAATGTATTGATCAAAACTCACCGAGCATACCAGAACAAACAAAAATCAAGTGACAATTACAAGTACTTCGGCATACCCGGGCAAACAAAATGAAAAGATATACAAACGACAATAGCTAAGGATCCAAAGCTAAAGACTCAAAATGGATTAAAATATGCGGATAGAAGGAGAACGAACTTTGTATACGTGTGTTTTAATCCATTTTACAATGCAATCAACTTGTGACCTAAGATCCTCATAGTAGATGGAAGTAGCAAGTGCAATATGCTTAACTTTGCTTTTCCAAGTCGTTCCTGTGCTTCCTTTCTAATCCATTTCAATGCACTCGGCAAAGTAGACATTGTGCGTGTAATGGCCAGCCACCTACGAATCTGCCCCCAAAAGAAACTGCTGAATGGACAGGAGAAAAATCGATGATGTGCCGTCTCCTCCGTTGGTCCGCAAAATGCACATCTTTGGTCCAATTCCAAATGCTGAATTTTTTCTTCAGTTAGTAATCTGGACTTAACACCTAACCAAAGAATTAAAGCATGCTCGGGAGTAATGTGCATTCCAAACATAGCTGCCCATACAACCCTAGCGTCCCTCGGCCTGAAGAAGTCATGGGCAGCCGAAATGCTGAAACTGCCTGCCTCTGTCCAGCCAACCAGCCTATCAAGTCCAGCCTGAAGTTTGCGTTCAGGCCCCAAGATTCAATCCTTGATATCCAGCACCTTTTTAAGAAGGGAGGAGACGTCTTTTTTCACGATGCGTTCCCAAATGTCCATCCCACGAAGGAGAACTTGATTGACCCATTTTATCCAAAGGGTATCCTTTTTGCTTTGAATGTTCCAAAGAGTTTTAGAGAGTAACGCACAATCCAGCTTATAATGTCTCTAAAAACAAGCACATCTTCATGCTTAGGTAGGCAAATATTACTCCAAGCCACCAATGGTTTTTTGGATCCCCATTGGAAGATCCGACATAGGCTAATGACTTTAGAGGCAACCGTAGCAGGAGTGGAAAAAATTGACAATAAAAAACATTTCACTCCTTAAAGAACGGCTCTCACAAGCTCCGCTCTCCCCGCATAAGATGACGAAGCACAAGACCATGTACCAGCATATGATGAGATTTTATTGATAAAGAAATCATAGGAGCTAACTTTCAATTTTTTTGCCGCAAGTGGGATACCCAAGTATTGATACAGCATGGAACTCTTAAGGACCATTGTGGTCGAGAACTTTTGGGTTTTTTGTTTTACAATTAGTGGTGTTGATCCGGGGCTTAAGAGACCAGGGGACTGCACGGCTTTCATTTTGAAATTCTCGTGCATTTTTGAAAGTGTAGGCATAATAATCTTTCTGATTATTGCGCACAAATGAATCAGAATAATACTGTACTTCAAATGAGTGTTCTTCTTGTAGCTACTGGGAGTAGCTTATTTCATATAGGTTTATTATTAGGGGTTTTTTTTTTTTTTTTTTTAATTACTATGAAGCTGAAACGACATTGACTTAAAAACTTTTTCAACTGAACACTGTCAGCTATTTCATACCAACATCTTGGTGTTTAAAAAGACTAATAGGATATTCAGGCATATTGCCTCCATAGTGTGTTAGCTCTCGAAGCTTATGCCTCAACATAAACCAATGAATGTACTTTCAAAATATTGTAAACTACGTATTATAGTCATAATATACTATAAAACATCTAAAATCATAACAAGGTTGAGAAAACTGGAAGTCTAATTTTTGGATATAAATGTAACTTGAGTTGATAGCAATAGGAAGATAACTAAACCACAATTTGAAGTACAATACACAAGTTTTGTCACTGGATATCAGTTGTCGCAAAGTTGCAATTTCACTTGGCTGTTTGAATTTTTTCTGTAAGGGTAGAGAGATAGGATCCTTGCGGGCTCTTCACTTGTTCTCTTCTCTAATTTCCTATAATTTTCCGTGTGGTTTTTAGTTGTGACTGTGTTTAAAACAACCGAAAACCCCCTTAGAAACTATTATGCACTATAAAATAAAGTTTAAAATGTTGAGGCCTGTAAAAGGGTCCCGAAAGAAAAGACTAAAAAGTGCACGACTCAGTCAAGGCTTAAATCTTGACAAAGTCAAGCTTTGAGATTCTTAATGAATGCCTTGTACAAGGCAGCCTTGTACAAGGCACATCTCAAGGTGTAAGCCTGAGGCAGTTTTGATAAACCACTTGGAAATAACTAGGAAAATGAGTGGACAGCTGATGTCGGGAGACATGTTGATTTCTCGCCTCTTGGATTGATCTTTCTCTTTGTCGATCCATCTCAAAGGCTTGACTTCAACACTAATCTTCAAAGGAAACTGTTGGGGTTTATATATATAAATCATGATTTTGATTGTAAAGAAACAAAGATAATGGTATACTGCCATGATCTTCTTCTATGAATGTCTGCAGATCTCTAGGCAATAGAGCCTTAGAGGAAGGGCTTGGAATTTAGGGTATCATCAGCATCTTATTCTGTAAATTATTGTTTTCAATCTTTCACAAGTTCCCAGTTATTGAATGGAACTTTTGCACGAGACAACTTCATCTCTTAAGTGTTGTACTTCATCTTTTTGGCTCTGGATTCTGGCCTTCTATAATTGCAGGACATTGATTCGGATTTTTAACTGTTGTGGTTGTGAAAATGTATCTTACTTAATTATTGAGTGGCTTTTTTCTTTCTTTATTCTTTTCTAATTTTTATTTTGTCATTAGTTCTTGTTATGCCCAGGGTTTTTTTAAATGGTATTGAAGTAGCATCATTGAGCGACGTGATCTTTTTATTGATATATCATGGGATGGAATTTATGATGTATCGATACTCGTACTAGGGCGGTGCGTCCATGTCTTGCACATGTTTTGTCGCATCCCCTCGGACCTTAGTACTACTTGGCCACTCAACGACGTGTATCAAATAAGTCACGTGCCTCAATCCCATTTTTCATATATTTTTTTTAATTACCGATACTTGAGGATACTTTCGAGACACTCCTTGGGCAAGTTTCCAATATGTTGTGTTATGTCATAATATAAATTATAATACAAAGGCCATAGTAAATGAATTTAATATTATAAGGAATTTATATTGAGTGTCTTACTTTCTCGAAAAATCACATGTTAGTGTGTTTTTATTGTGTCTATGTCTGTGAAACTTATGATAGGACAAAAACAATCCTCAAAATTTACCTATTTAGCGAGAATTTTGTTAGATGGGTGCTGAGAGGGCAACTCGTGTAAAAAATAATAATAATAATAAAATAAAATCTATAATTTATCTACAAGTAGTGCCATATAGTGGCATTCAATGTGAACCTAATTTTAGAGGAAGCAATCTCATCAATGCAGGTCATTTTATATCCAGTCTGTTGCACATGGGGCCAGTGATAAAAGAACTCTTGTCTATTTCCTTATTAGTCCAATCTTTGTGCTATAAACTATTCTTGACGACTTATATTCTATAGAATTTTAGTATTTGCAATATGTCTTGCCTTGTGCAATTTCTTTTTTACCATTCTAATCACACAGAAAGGACAGAATGTTCTGGCATGCTAATTCAATCAATTTTCAGACAAAAGCTGCAGGGAGCACATGTGCTTCTGAGGTATATTGGTCGAGTTGCCAGCATTCAAAATTTCTACGAGCGGGATCCGTATGAGTCAAGCCAGGTGCATTACTTTACACATTTTCTTCTTTCTCAAAAAGTTCAAACAGAGATCGTTAAACTTATTTATCCTACTATTCTAATTTTCTGCTGTAGAGTAATTCCTTGATGCTATTTATAGTTGTTTCTTTTGTCCTATCTGTTTTTCTCCCCTTCATATTTTTGAGAACTTTGCTCTTTATTGTTGTTTCTTTTGGCCTAGCTGTTTTTCCCCCATCATATTTTGAGAACTTTGTTATTATCCTTTTCTCTCTTGTAGATCGACGAGTGGCTAGACTATGCTCCCATCTTTTGTAGTGGCTCTGAATTTGAGGGAGCATGCAGCTGTGTGGATAAATACTTATTGCAACATACATTTCTAGTTGGTAATGGTTTGTCAATTGCAGATATAGCAATCTGGGCTGGCCTCGCCGGTAAGTGTTCGCGAATTTATCTAATTGAGTCTCTTGTTGTTGGTGCATCTTATATAGGTCTGTTTCCTTATTTTCTGGAGTTTTTCCCAGGCAGAATTGATTTGTTACTGATCTTCCCATTTATATTCCAGCTTTTCTTTGTGCTTGGCACATCTGGTTTTTAGATCCTTCAGTATTACTACCCAAGGCCAAGGATTCTCTTAAATATTTACCTTTATGCGTGCTTTGGTAGTATGCTATGCAAAAACTTAAATGTTATTCAGAATATTCTTGCAGGAACTGGCGTGAGATGGGAAAGTTTAAGGAAATCTAAGAAGTATCAAAACCTTGTTCGGTGGTTCAACTCAATATCTGCTGAATATGATGCTGCATTGAGTGAAGTTCTTCAAACATATGTAGGGAAAAAGGGCTCTGGAAAGTCAGTAACATTGAAGTTGAAAGAGCCAAAAGTTTCTAATACTCAGTCAACCGTATTGGAGAATGGTGTCAATTTAGATGAAATGGCAGGAAGCCGATCTGCATCTGAAGTAGATCTTCCGGAAGCTGAGATTGGAAAAGTGAAGTTGCGTTTTGCTCCAGAACCCAGTGGATATCTTCACATTGGTCATTCCAAAGCTGCGTTATTGAATCAGTATTTTGCAGAGCGGTACAAAGGTCAGGTGATTGTACGCTTTGATGACACAAACCCGGATAAAGAAAGTAGTGAGTTTGTGGAAAATCTTCTGAAAGATATAGAGACCTTGGGGATTAAGTATAGTGCTGTAACGCATACATCAGACTACTTTCCCCAGCTCATGGAAATGGCCGAGAGATTGATTCGTGGGGGTAAGGCTTATGTTGATGATACACCTCGGGAGCAAATGCAGCACGAAAGGATGGAAGGCATAGAATCAAGGTGCAGGAATAACAGTGTGGAAGAGAACTTAAAGTTGTGGACTGAAATGATAGCCGGTTCTACGAGGGGTTTGATGTGTTGTCTCCGAGGGAAATTAGACATGCAAGATCCAAACAAGTCACTTAGGGATCCCGTGTATTATCGCTGCAATTTGACTCCTCACCACAGGATTGGGTCTAAATATAGAGTATACCCAACATATGACTTTTGTTGTCCATTCGTTGATGCCGTGGAAGGTATTACACATGCACTTCGATCCAGTGAATACCATGATCGTAACGATCAATATTACAGAATTCAGATGGATATGGGATTCAAAAAGGTTCATATATATGAGTTTAGTAGGCTTAATATGGTTTATACACTTCTTAGCAAGCGCAAGTTGCTTTGGTTTGTTCAAAATGGAAAAGTTGAAGGTTGGGATGATCCGCATTTTCCTACTGTCCGAGGAATAGTGCGCAGGGGTCTGAAGGTCGAAGCATTGATACAGTTCATTTTGGAACAAGTAAGTTTATTTTTGAGACATGATCCACAATATATTGCAGAACCATGCCTCCATTACTATTCGACAAGATGACAATGTTTAAAAAAATAAAATAAAATAAAATAATAAATCTTTTATGTTGTTCATAGTTTGGTATCATAGCAATCATGTTTGCTTTCTTCTGCTTCTTGAGCTTTTTAATATTTTATATCATATATGGCAAATAACTGTTCAGTAAAAGGTGTAAGGAAAAACCCGTGTCTAATTTTATGAGGAATTTGAATCTCTTCTCTGAATTGTTTAGGGGGCATCCAAGAATCTCAATCTCATGGAATGGGACAAACTATGGGCTATAAATAAGAAGATCATTGATCCTGTGTGTCCCAGGCATACTGCTATCATTGAAGAAAGACGTGTATTGCTGATTCTATCTGACGGCCCCAAAGATCCTTTTTTGCGCATTTTACCTAAGCACAAGAAATATGAAGGTGCTGGGGAGAAAGCTGTTACTTATTCAAATAGAATTTGGATAGATTATGTTGATGCTGAGTCAATTTCAGTCAGTGAGGAAGTAACTCTGAAGGATTGGGGTAATGCAATTGTAAAGGAAATCAAGACGGACCAGGATGGAAATGTCTCAGAGCTAGTTGGAGTTTTACATCTTGAAGGAAATGTTAAGAAGACAAAGTTGAAGCTCACTTGGCTGCCGGACACGAATGAGCTCGTCAGACTCAATTTGGTGGATTTTGATTATCTGATTACAAAGAAGAAGGTGGTGTTTTCTGTCAAAAAGGAATGTTGTTTTTAATATCATTACCTTGTTTCGCAAATCATTTTTATTTTTTTTCTCCCTTTTGATGCTTTCATCTTTTTTGGGCAGATAAACTAGATTTTAGTTTAATCCTCTCATCATGAGCCGAATAATAAATATTCGGATACTAAGATGGTAGATTGCTCATTATATAGTTGTTTGTAAGTGCAGCTCGAGGAAGATGAGGATTTCATTGACGTGGTCAATCCATGTACAAAGAAAGAGACTCTTGCACTTGGGGAATCTGATATGCGGAACTTGAAGCATGGAGACATCATACAGCTCGAGAGAAAAGGGTATTACAGATGCGATGTTCCTCTCATTCGACCTTCAAAGCCTATAGTTCTGTTTGCCATTCCAGATGGTAAGCAGCAAACGGTGATGAAGTAGTATTACGTCTGACCTATGATTTTGGAGGTGACTAGAAATGAGCAAAAATAGGATTTCGCCATGTCAAACGTGTTACATTATACATTTTAAAAACTCTTTTGTGTCTATTCCAACAGTTTGGTATACAATTATTTTCATTTTGACGAATTTTCCAAAATCAATCTGTGATATTTTATTTCTTGGAGCCATATTGTTTGTTTTCTTGCTTCAAGCTATTGTCGTAGAATTTCTTTTTGCTTGAAGGCTTGGAATAGGAACATGAACTACAAGATTCTTTTTGTTGCTTTTTTAAAGCATACTAAGATGAAAGCCTTCTCCATGTGAGTTTGTGACTTTGTGTATAAAGAAGATAGGAGAACATATCATAGTTATAGACATTTGGATCACTGGTTCAACCGTCGGATTGGGGTCGTCTGACATTCTTTTTGATGAATGGCTTTGGGATTCTAAAAATTGAAAATGGGAGTAGAAATAACCACTGGATGTGATAAACCCGTTGGGTGGATTTGTAAGGTTCCTTTATTTTACTTATAAGGAGAGAAAAAATGTATGTAATGCATTTGATCTTATTATAAAATTATTATGAAATTTTCCCTAAATTTAATATCAAATGATTTTTAGATATTATATAATTTCTACATTTTGCATTTTATATAAAAATTTAAGATATATTAATTTTTTTAGCACCTAATCAAAGTGAAAAATGTCAAAATTAATTTCTTGATAATAAATTTTCCGATTAAATAGCGAATTTCTTGATTATAAAAATGTTAATATAACATTTCAAACAACTCCGACTATTATTGGTTAAAGACTCAAAATGTAAGTTTGGTCCATCTCTGGTCCAAACAGACTGGACCAAAGTGTTTGTGTCAAATTGTGAGTGAAAATGACCTTTGCGTATTGGGCTCTCTATTGGGGGGACTTAACCTTTGAATAATTTGTAGTTTAATTTTATAAATCATTTTTTATATAGAGCCTGTTTGGGAGTGATTTTGAGAATTGATTTTTTGATCGTTAGGAGAAAAGTGGGGTTAACCTGTGAGAGAAGAAGTCAAATATGACAACTGAAATAGTGAAATAACGATAAAAAAATCAATTTTTTGAACCAAAAAATCACTCCCAAACAGGCTGATAGTATATGCAGAGAACTTACAAACTAGACCTTATGAAAAAGAAAATCTATACATATCCAATTATGAATAGTAATGCTATTTAGTCCTACTAGAGTTGCTACTGCCACATAGATTGAGGTTGTATCCCTAGTGGAGCGACATAGCATTACTCTTTCACCTATTATGCTCAACGTTTTTACTAATACACAAAATTTATCCTATTAAAAACATTCTACGTATTAAAAAAACTCTCCTACTAAGTTACTTTAGTATGAGAGTGAATATATTTTCCATCAAATATAAGTGAAGATTTAGCTAATATACACAGCGTTACTCTACCGGCACTACCAAAGCCGAGATAGATAAGCAATATGACCGATTTGATCATGCTTCGGCGTGCCTTGGATATCCAGTACATTAACGCAAGAAACAACTTAGGCACCGTAAGGCAGCAACATAAGCAAACCATGACACCAGCATAGCCACATCGAGGCACCCCAGTACAAAATTTGTTGGGAACCTTTTCTTGAGAATAGCTTTCATATTGCCGGTGACACTGCATGGATCTATTGGTTCCCTATGTCTGGACCTAACCAAAGGAATCAAAAACAGTTGAATGTCAAGATCACAACAACTTTTCCAAGAATTGCTTCAATTTAATTATTTTTTTGTTTTCTAGTATCAGATCATTTCAGCTTTACAGAGTAGACGCGTATATATTACTTAATCCATAGACGGGTCTTTATAAAATTGCTTATAGATAAGTAGCTGACAAGTGACAACAAATGGATGCAAGAATCAGACAAATCTCATTCCATGTTTGTAAAGAAAAAGTTATCCTTATTGAACAAAGGAAAGATACTCGTTAGGAAAGAAGAGAAAAGTAGCCCTAGATATACATATGCATATCTTGTATATAATTTACACACAATCACAACACAGAGAGAGAGAGAGAGAGAGAGAGAGAGAGAGAGAGAGGGTGGGATGGGGGTAGGGTGTAGATGGTAGAGTCACATGAATTGTTAGGTAAGATGCCTTTCCTTTCTCTTACAACAAATAAGCCATGCAAATGGTCCCCTAAGAGCTCCATTTGTTAGACTCTCATTTTATAGTCTCACATATTTGTGTAAAATTGGTGTAAATTTCATAATTTTTTATTTAAAGAGTTACATCGTTTCAGTACATCTTTGTCATTTAGATGATGAAAAATTTCCCATTCTTGATAACCTGACTGACCTTTCCCCCCTCGAATCAGACAATGAAGGGAATCATATAGAATTCTTACACTTTCATGTCTATAAGTCAAATCCAATAGTACAAGAATGCAATCCGGAATACGAACCATAGTGGAAGAGAAGGGATATCATAATCTGACATCTTTTTCTTTAAGTTAATAAAGGGCATCAATCTATTTATATCATTTTTTTTTCTCTGAATAATGAATAAGAATAAAAGTGAGAGGTGAAAAAGGAACAGGAAGAGAGAGATACACTAAAGATTGCAAAATGGAAAAAATGCAACCAAATCCTCAACCTTTGGCAAAATTTAGAATTTGAGACTGCAATCAATATTTTGAGTTCTTATAAGGTCCGCAACTCAAGTACATAGATCTCCAAAGGGTGAAAACCGTCAATTTTACGACAAATGTGGCACGTGATCTCCTGGGTTCCCAAGTGCTATATTTCTCAAAGGTTGAGAACCCCACCTATAATTTTTATCTAATTGTGATCAATATTCGAGTAAATGTATCTATGAATCAAATGAAATGACGAAAAAAGGTTCATGTGATCGATTTTAAATTTATTCAGAACATGAGAGAGAGAGAGAGAGAGAGAGAGAGAGAGAGAGAGAGAGAGAGCTACAGAGAGAAAAAAAAAGGGGTT
>NW_019249702.1:43175-48511 GCF_002742605.1 Olea europaea var. sylvestris
CGTTCCCCCTCTTTCTCTCTCTATACATATCTACATCGATTATTCGTGCCGTTGAAAGGAAAATTTTACGTTTATTGAGCAATCGTGCACCATTACCAGTTGAAGCTGCCAGCATGATCTCAACTTTCTACCTCGTCGTAAGAAGATCAGATCATGTGGTAGCTTCACCCGTTGATGGGATCACGGGAAATTTTTCTTGCATCTCGCGTTCAATAATTATAACTATTCGTGGCTATATTTATTCTTGTTTATTGGGATTAGGGTTAATTAATTGTCATTTATATTTTTAATCTTATCTATTATTCTCCAAGAAAAAAGGATCTTTTTGGTTCTGGCTAGGGCAGTGTAAGAACCTTTGATATATATTTGCATGTCTTTTTGTTTGCTCGAGGAAAAGTATAACATTTTTTGTGATTAATTTTTTTTTCCTGATTTTTTTTGTTTATTTTTACCAATTAGCAATGAGAATCTTTCCATATTTGTGCGTGGGAATCTTGAAGATGTTAATGTTAGAAATGTTGGTGACAGAATTTCTTTTGGTGCTTTTGAGATCTTTACTTATCCTTCAAAAAATATTTTTTATATCCCATTTTGTATTTCCATGACAGATCTATTGGTAATTAGGCATTGTTAATAGGTCGTTATGTCTTGTTTCGCGAGGTGAGGATTATAGTACTCGACTATCTCTAATACCATGAAGAAAAAAGCCTCAAATACAGGCTTATCTCACAGAAATTTGACAGGGTGTTGATACGAATTTGATAGGTGCTGTTGTATCAGCACCCTGCTAGCCAAGTTTTGTTCTTTCATTTTTTTTATCTTCCAATGGAAACCCGCCAAGTGTTCATTCTGTAAAATTTTTGTTGATTTTTTATGTACTTATAACATTGTTCTATCGGAAAACGAATAAGTCAGTCGATGTCTTCAATTCATAGTACATGCCCCTTATTGATTTAACTAAAAAATTGATAAAAATCTAAATCAAAGCTAATCACTTATTTCATGAGATTCTATTTTTTATCAACTTTTCAACTATATATTTTGTCTTTTTTATGTGAATTAAAATCAATTTTTTTGTAAATTTTGATAAAAGTTGATGAAATGTGTGGTTAAAATGTTTTGGGTCTCACAAAATATATGGTTAAAATTAGTTGTTAATTTTGATAAATTATAATCCCTACCAAACAGGACTTAATCAACCTCTACCAAAATCAACTTGAAGATTGCAAATTTATACTATTCTACTAATAATTAAATACTTTTAATTCTTGCCCCATCTTACCATTGTATGAATAATTTAAATCTCGTAGTAAATTGTAAGTTTATTAGTAAATGACAATTGTATCTCTGCAACCCTAAATTTGTTATCATTGTATTTCTAATCTTTCCCTATAAACATGAGGCTTCGATTGTTAATAAAACATACAAGTTTATTGACTTCCCTTTATTTTCTTCTATTTTCTCTTTATTTTATAAAACGTTATCAGCACGAGTCTCTTAAAATCGAAGTGAATTGGTTAGAAGGTAATGATTTTTATAAGCATAATCTTTTATTGCATGTTCCAAAATTAATTCGGTGATATTTGAATTTTTTTTATCAATTAACGCATCCAGTTAATGTTTCTATATTGACTTATTGAATTAAGCAAACACGTAGATAGATGATTTATGCATTGCAGTTCAAGTGTTTCTCTCACTGTATTTATAATGATTATTTTACTAATGCTTATACTAATCAATCATGATTATTTTATTGTACTATGAATCATGATTATTTTGTATGTATATCATATTTTTATCCACGTCCTATTTGTATATCTTGTTTGCTTGAATTTTATGTAAATTTAATGATAACGTTGTTTATGCTTCTATTTGATTATTCAATGATGAAATCAAATTATCTATAGTAATATTCCAGAAGAATATTATATATTATTTTTGAATTTTAACAATTTTCCAAAAGAGTATCATATATTATTTTTTAAGGGAAATAATCTTAATCCATATTCCAAAAGAATATTGTAATATTGTTGAAAGGAATATTATATTTGCATTATTTGTTGCTCTAGAAGTAGCACAAACATTTTAATTAATATTCCAAAAGAATAGTACTTGCTCACAAAAAATATAATTAAATACCATCTAACGTAAATTGTATTTTTACTCTTGAAAAGTAAATCATTGTTTAATTTTTTATAATAATATTTGATTACTCCTAAAGAGCATGAAATATAATTTTCAATATTTCAGAAGAATATTGACATATTGTTTTTGAATGAGCAATAATAAAATACAATGTGATATCGAAGTAACACATGTTTAGAAGAACGTATCATTTTGAATTCATGAAGGAAAACATATAACAATGTCATTAGGTTGACTACTTGAATGATATATGATTCTATAATATTTAATCACTTTCTATGAAATTAAATAATTGAATTATATCTTATATTGAATCGAAAGTTTAATTTGATTTTATTGTTTGGCACATGATCAATTAGACCATCACTGGATTAATAATGATACAAAATAAAAATTCAAATGGATATTCAACGAAGAACCAGAAAATTCTTCAATCTAATGAATTTATATATATTATTTGTTTTCTTTATCGACAAATAATTATTAAACATCACTAACTAAAATAGGGATTGAATTCTTTGTATTTCTAAATAATAATTATGGTGATATATGAGGTCCCGACACCTATCACGGTAACCATCTAAATATTATTTGTATCTAATATTTTAATACATATACTAGATGCTTGAATAGTTTTGCAACTTGAAGTTTGCAAAATTGGTGCTCAAAATTTTAAATTATGAACTTAATTTTCGAATTATTTAATCAAGACCATGTCTTATTAATGCTAAATATGCATAAATCTCAACATTTTAATAAGTGTTAATTGAAATGTCGATAAATGGTTTAACGATATTGCATGTTAAACGCCTTCAATTAATTTAATTGAGAACAAAGTACTTTCTGTTTCTGTTTAGAAAAAGTTATTATGCATCATGTCAATATCAAAATTCTCCTTATTATAATTGGCATATGGTATAGCCTAATCTTTTTTATTTACTTATTTTGATAGTGCAGTATATGTAAAATGATCAACCACAATGAATCGAGATAGAAAGTAAAGAATATTGAGATGAAATATGTGGTTCAAACCCTTATCCTATATCTCAAGTCCTAACGGGTACTGATTATGAATTTAATTTGACAATTCTCCCAGCATTAGGAGAGGAATTAAGAAGTTGAAAATAATATACGAATACATCATTAACTAAATTCTCGCAAAAGATAATTCGAACCAAAAGTTCGAAAGATAATATATTTAGGTGCATTTACTGATCAAAGAGATCAACAATAACCCACGCACTAATTTTAAATGCTCAAACATGAATTGATGTTCTAAGAGGACAATTTGTTAACATTATATTTGATATATTTATGGTACGTCTAAAACGGGATGGTATTCGATTCTAATACAAAAAAATCTCCAAATGAAAATGGAGCAATTCGCAAAGATTGTGCCATTATATATCGATCGAAGTAATTATGTGCAAAATAAAATGGACGCGATTCTAAATTTGAACTTATTAGAAAAACCTTTAGTTTCTAAACCTGTAGTCCAAAAATTTAAAGGTATGTACTCATGCTAAAAGGAAATGAAAAAAAAAAAAAAAATTGAAATCGTAATATGTACTACACAACTCTTGACATATTGAATTCGCAAAGATTGTGGTGGATGAAATCACGAGTCTATATTATGTTATCTTGATGATGCATGAAATTTGAAACGTGTAATAGTCAACTCATCTTTCATGATTATTAATGTTATCCCTGAAATGTTTACTTGAAACATATAATTCAAGTAATTTTATCACGAGCATGAGTAATACACGTTGTACCATTTTTCACTAGATCAGTATTTTATTCTATTGGATTTTCTTGACAATGTTTTTAGTGGGACAATCTTTGTAGCATATTCAAAAGAATAATATACTCTTTTTCCTTCATTAGGATTTTTCCTAATAAGGTTTTAACGAGACATATTCTTTTTGTAATAAATACCCATAGAATACAATACATTTACCCTCAAAATAATGCTCTGATATGTTTGAGATTTTCAAAGAAATCAACAATAGCTATTTTTTAAATCATTATGTTACTGTAATCATCAAGTTTTGTCCTACTAAATTTTCTAAAAACATTGATGTACAAGATATCAATATTAAAAACATTAACATACATGTGCTTGATACAAAAATTGAAATCAGAGAGTAGCAAAACTCTTTGATCTTCTATCAAGTTTTGTCCCACTGAATTTTCTTGAGAAGATGTTAATGAGGCAACATTTTACTACTCCAAAATAACTATACTTTTTTTTCTATGCTTGATATTTTTGCCACATTGGATATTTATCAAATAAGGTTTTAACGAAACAAATATTTTGTAATATATCATCTAAGGAAGAAAGTTGTAAATGGTAAGTTTATTAGTGAATGACAATTATATCCCTTTATCATTCCTCATGAATATTTTGCTTTGATTTTTAATAAAACACAAATTTATTAACTTCTCTCTATTTTCTTCTTAATTCTCTCTATTTTATGACAAATCTCTTCCATTTTCTAATTTATTTTACTTTAATCTGACTGCTCATTCTATTGGGCGTCAGTGCTCGTTCAATTTTGTAATTCTAACGTATTAAGGCCCCATTTCAGCCCCATTTTGGTAAGAAACATATTTTGCAATAGTGATGTTTTGGAGGATGTATGGTTAAATTTTTTTTTTTCACGTGTAAAATTATTTTATAGGAGTGTTGTGCTTTTGAAAATGAGTTTTTTAAAAAAAGGGCCAGACATGGACTATTTCATCAAAAACATTGAACTATTGAAGGGGGACCATGGACTTTCATTTAAATTCTTGTCAGCAGCACACTGCATACCCACTCAATTCATGTTTTGATTAACGGTTTAAACGCTACATAATTAAATAAATGACGACAATATTATGTCTAATCTAAAAACTCAGCTCTTAGAGAGACAAACTAATAAATTTATTTATATAAATCTTACCTTCAACATGACACCACCATTTCATTCAGAAACAAAGAAAAGTGTGTGTAATGGGGATGGGCAGGGGGTTAGTTTTCTTGCAAAAAAACAAATAATTAGTGCTCCAATGAGGTTTCCAAACGCTGTGAAGATGACAAAAACTCTCAGTATCTACATCCAAATACTAAAATCCATCTAATCACTAGAAAGTTAGAAACACTGAAAATAAAAGTACACCACCAATTATTGTCATAAACCAACTCCCCA
>NW_019249702.1:53510-58554 GCF_002742605.1 Olea europaea var. sylvestris
AGAGAAAAAAGAAAAAGAGAGGGAGAGAGAGAGAGAGAGAGAGAGAGAGAGAGACGGGCCTTCCCCTAAAGTTAATAAAGGGTTTAGGTTTAATATGGGAAGTCACACTGGCTTTGTCCGCATGTTGGTGGCGTGGGAGTGACAATATTCAACTTGTCTCACTTTGGACCACTGCTATCTCTGCTTCTTACATTTTATATAAATTAATTCATAATTGCTTTTCAGACCAAAAAAGTTCACCAAAATAAGTACTTATACTAAGAAAACTTGGTACTAAGAAATTGTATCTTCCTGGCTGCCCTCTCTATATATATCCATTCAATCCCCTCTCAAATTTTCACTAACCTAGACTGTAGAAAAATGTATGTACATCTCTCCCTCCCTCTCTCTCTCTCTCCCCCCCTCTCCTTAAGTAGTGTATATAAAATGGTGATTTGTTGTTGAGATTCAAAACTCCCGTTCCCCCTCTTTCTCTCTCTATACATATCTACATCGATTATTCGTGCCGTTGAAAGGAAAATTTTACGTTTATTGAGCAATCGTGCACCATTACCAGTTGAAGCTGCCAGCATGATCTCAACTTTCTACCTCGTCGTAAGAAGATCAGATCATGTGGTAGCTTCACCCGTTGATGGGATCACGGGAAATTTTTCTTGCATCTCGCGTTCAATAATTATAACTATTCGTGGCTATATTTATTCTTGTTTATTGGGATTAGGGTTAATTAATTGTCATTTATATTTTTAATCTTATCTATTATTCTCCAAGAAAAAAGGATCTTTTTGGTTCTGGCTAGGGCAGTGTAAGAACCTTTGATATATATTTGCGTGTCTTTTTGTTTGCTCGAGGAAAAGTATAACATTTTTTGTGATTAATTTTTTTTTTCCTGATTTTTTTTGTTTATTTTTACCAATTAGCAATGAGAATCTTTCCATATTTGTGCGTGGGAATCTTGAAGATGTTAATGTTAGAAATGTTGGTGACAGAATTTCTTTTGGTGCTTTTGAGATCTTTACTTATCCTTCAAAAAATATTTTTTATATCCCATTTTGTATTTCCATGACAGATCTATTGGTAATTAGGCATTGTTAATAGGTCGTTATGTCTTGTTTCGCGAGGTGAGGATTATAGTACTCGACTATCTCTAATACCATGAAGAAAAAAGCCTCAAATACAGGCTTATCTCACAGAAATTTGACAGGGTGTTGATACCAATTTGACAGGGTGCTGTTGTATCAGCACCCTGCTAGCCAAGTTTTGTTCTTTCATTTTTTTTTATCTTCCAATGGAAACCCGCCAAGTGTTCATTCTGTAAAATTTTCGTTGATTTTTTATGTACTTATAACATTGTTCTATCGGAAAACGAATAAGTCAGTCGATGTCTTCAATTCATAGTACATGGCCCTTATTGATTTAACTAAAAAATTGATAAAAATCTAAATCAAAGCAAATCACTTATTGCATGAGATTCTATTTTTTATCAACTTTTCAACTATATATTTTGTCTTTTTTATGTGAATTAAAATCAATTTTTTTTGTAAATTTTGATAAAAGTTGATGAAATGTGTAGTTAAAATGTTTTGGATCTCACAAAATATATGGTTAAAATTAGTTGTTAATTTTGATAAATTATAATCCCTACCAAACAGGACTTAATCAACCTCTACCAAAATCAACTAGAAGATTGCAAATTTATACTATTCTACTAATAATTAAATACTTTTAATTCTTGCCCCATCTTACCATTGTATGAATAATTTAAATCTCGTAGTAAATTGTAAGTTTATTAGTAAATGACAATTGTATCTCTGTAACCCTAAATTTGTTGTCATTGTATTTCTAATCTTTCCCTATAAATATGAGGCTCCGATTGTTAATAAAACATACAAGTTTATTGACTTCCCTTTATTTTCTTCTATTTTCTCTTTATTTTATAAAACGTTATCAGAACGAGTCTCTTAAAATCGAAGTGAATTGGTTAGAAGGTAATGATTTTTATAAGCATAATCTTTTATTGCATGTTCCAAAATTAATTCGGTGATATTTGAATTTTTTTTTATCAATTAACGCATCCAGTTAATGTTTCTATATTGACTTATTGAATTAAGCAAACACGTAGATAGATGATTTATGCATAGCAGTTCAAGTGTTTCTCTCACTGTATTTATAATGATTATTTTATTGTACTATGAATCATGATTATTTTGTATGTATATCATATTTGTATCCATGTCCTATTTGTATATCTTGTTTGCTTGAATTTTATGTAAATTTAACGATAACGTTGTTTATGTTTCTATTTGATTATTCAATGATGAAATCAAATTATCTATAGTAATATTCCAAAAGAATATTATATATTATTTTTGAATTTTAACAATTTTCCAAAAGAGTATCGTATATTATTTTTTAAGGGAAATAATCTTAATCCATATTCCAAAAGAATATTGTAATATTGTTGAAAGGAATATTATATTTGCATTATTTGTTGCTCTAGAAGTAGCACAAACATTTTAATTAATATTCCAAAAGAATAGTACTTACTCACAAAAAATATAATTAAATACGATCTAACGTAAATTGTATTTTTACTCTTGAAAAGTAAATCACTGTTTAATTTTTTATAAAAATATTTGATTACTCCTAAAGAGCATGAAATATAATTTTCAATATTTCAGAAGAATATTGACATATTGTTTTTGAATGAGCAATAATAAAATATAATGTGATCTCGAAGTAACACATGTTTAGAAGAATGTATCATTTTGAATTCATGAAGGAAAACATATAACAATGTCATTAGGTTGACTACTTGAATGATATATGATTCTATAATATTTAATCACTTTCTATGAAATTAAATAATTGAATTATATCTTATATTGAATCGAAAGTTCAATTTGATTTTATTGTTTGGCACATGATTAATTAGACCATCACTGGATTAATAATGATACAAAATAAAAATTCAAATGGATATTCAACGAAAAACCAGAAAATTCTTCAATCTAATGAATTTATATATATTATTTGTCCTCTTTATCGACAAATAATTATTAAACATCACTAACTAAAATAGGGATTGAATTCTTTGTATTTCTAAATAATAATTATGGTGATATATGAGGTCTCGACACCTATCACGGTAACCATCTAAATATTATTTGTATCTAATATTTTAATACATATACTAGATGATTGAATAGTATTCGCAACTTGAAGTTTGCAAAATTGGTGCTCAAAATTTTAAATTATGAACTTAATTTTCGAATTATTTAATCAAGACCATGTCTTATTAATGCTAAATATGCATAAATTTCAACATTTTAATAAGTGTTAGTTGAAATGTCGATAAATGGTTTAACGATATTGCATGTTAAACGCCTTCAATTAATTTAATTGAGAATAAAGTACTTTCTGTTTCTGTTTAGAAAAAGTTATTACGCATCATGTGAATATCAAAATTCTCCTTATTATAATTGCCATATGGTATAGCCTAATTTTTTTTATTTACTTATTTTGATAGTGCAGTATATGTAAAATGATCAACCACAATGAATCGAGATAGAAAGTAAAGAATATTGAGATGAAATATGTGGTTCAAACCCTTATCCTATATCTCAAGTCCTAACGGGTACTGATTATGAATTTAATTTGACAATTCTCCCAGCATTAGGAGATGAATTAAGAAGTTGAAAATAATATACGAATACATCATTAACTAAATTCTCGCAAAAGATAATTCGAACCAAAAGTTCGAAAGATAATATATTTAGATACATTTACTGATCAAAGAGATCAACAATAACCCACGCACTAATTTTAAATGCTCAAACATGAATTGATGTTCTAAGAGGACAATTTGTTAACATTATATTTGATATATTTATGGTACGTCTAAAACGTGATGGTATTCGATTCTAATACAAAAAAATCTCCAAATGAAAATGGAGCAATTCGCAAAGATTGTGCCATTATATATCGATCGAAGTAATTATGTGCAAAATAAAATGGACACGATTCTAAATTTGAACTTACTAGAAAAACCTTTAGTTTCTAAACCTGCAGTCCAAAAATTTAAAGGTATGTACTCAGGCTAAAAGGAAATGAAAAAAAAAAAAAAATTGAAATCGTAATATGTACTACACAACTCTTGACATATTGAATTCGCAAAGATTGTGGTGGATGAAATCACGAGTCTATATTATGTTATCTTGATGATGCATGAAATTTGAAACGTGTAATAGTCAACTCATCTTTCATGATTATTAATGTTATCCCTGAAATGTTTACTTGAAACATATAATTCAAGTAATTTTATCACGAGCATGAGTAATACACGTTGTACCATTTTTCACTAGATCAATATTTTATTCTATTGGATTTTCTTGACAATGTTTTTGGTGGGACAATCTTTGTAGCATATTCAAAAGAATAATATACTCTTTTTCCTTCATTAGGATTTTTCCTAATAAGGTTTTAACGAGGCATATTCTTTTTGTAATAAATACAAATAGAATACAATACATTTACCCTCAAAATAATGCTCTGATATGTTTGAGATTTTCAAAGAAATCAACAATAGCTATTTTTTAAATCATTATGTTACTGTAATCATCAAGTTTTGTCCTACTAAATTTTCTAAAAACATTGATGTACAAGATATCAATATTAAAAACATTAACATACATGTGCTTGATACAAAAATTGAAATCAGAGAGTAGCAAAACTCTTTGATCTTCTATCAAGTTTTGTCCCACTGAATTTTCTTGAGAAGATGTTAATGAGGCAACATTTTACTACTCCAAAATAACTATACTTTTTTTCCTTTGCTTGATATTTTTGCCACATTGGATATTTATCAAATAAGGTTTTAACGAGACAAATATTTTGTAATATATCATCTAAGGAAGAAAGTTGTAAATGGTAAGTTTATTAGTGAATGACGATTATATCCCTTCATCATTCCTCATGAATATTTTGCTTTGATTTTTAATAAAACACAAATTTATTAACTTCTCTCTATTTTCTTCTTAATTCTCTC